>NC_053436.1:83140306-83440306 GCF_007990345.1 Gossypium hirsutum
ACAAGCAAGTGCATATAACATTTATGCTCATTTGAAAGGTGCATCTGTACATGAACATTAACAGTGTTTAAATAAATCTCTCAAACTTGGAGGCCATGGAGGTTCATATGATAAGGAAGATATAGGTTGATTCTACTTTGTTCATTGCCCCATCTTATTCAACCTTTAGAGACACGATTTTATATAGCCCGAGTCTCTCACAGTTGGTGAGGTTTATGATTCTTTAACCTCGTATGATAAGATGAAACATCTTGTGGTTAAACCCGACTCTGAGGAGAGGGTCTCGTTGTTCATGGGAGACGAGATGGAATGCTGATGATGATCGTGGAAGGACATAGAAACGAAATCCTCATGGTAAATCTAAAGTAGATCAAAGTCTTCAAACAGAGGTAAAACTTGTAACTTCTGCAAGAAGAAAGGGCACATTAAATCTGAGTGCTATAAGCTACAAAACAAGATTAAAAGGGAGGCTGCGAATCAAAAGGGAAAACAACCAGAAAATTCCGGTGAAGCTGATGTTGTAGAAGACTACAGTAATGGTGAACTTTTAGTCGCTTCAGTCAACAATTCTAAAGTGAGCAAGGAGCGGATACTTGATTCAGGCTGCACCTTCCACATGAGTCCCAATCACGATTGGTTTACAACTTACGAAACAGTGTCTGAAGGTGTTGTTTGATGAGAAATAATGCTTCGTGTAAAATCGTAGGTGTTGGAACAATGAAAGTTAAGATGTTTGATGGAGTTGTCAGAACACTTAGTGACGTACGACATGTTCCAGAATTGAAAAGAAATTTAATTTCATTGAGTACTCTTAATTCAAAAGGGTACAGATACACAGCTAAAAGTGGGATTTTAAAGATTTCCAAAGGTTCCCTTATTGTGATGAAAGGGCAAAGAAAGACTACCAAGTTATATGTTTGCAAGGTTCTACTGTTACTAGTGATGCAGTGTCGCTTCCTCTTCTTTGTCAGATGATGATATTACTAAAATTTGGCATATGCGCCTAGGGCATATAAGTGAGAATGGCATGGCAGAATTGAGAAAAAGAGGACTTCTTGATGGGCAAGGAATTTGCAAACTGAATTTCTGTGAGCATTGTGTTTTTGGGAAGAAAAAGAGAGTTAGATTCACCAGAGGAATCCATAACACAAAGGGAACATTAGAATATATTCATTCTGATCTGTGGGGGCCATCTAGAGTACCTTCGAGAGGTGGAGCTAATTATATGCTAACCTTTATTGATGATTTTTCCAAAAAAGTTTGGGTTTTCTTCTTGAAGCAGAAAAGCGATGTGTTTTCCGCATTTAAGTCTTGGAAAATTATGATTGAAAAACAGACAGGAAAACAAATAAAATACATCCGCACAGACAATAGCTTCGAGTTCTGTTCTGATGAGTTTAATAGATTGTGCAAGTCAGAAAGGATCGCGAGACATTTGACGGTTCACCATACTCCACAGCAAAATGACATTGCAGAAAAATCAACAGAACTATCATGGAGAAGGTTCGATGTATGTGTCAAATGCCAACCAAAGTCATTTTGGGCCGAAGCAGCCTCTACTGCATGTTTTTGATCAACCGATCCCATCCGTTACCATTGAGAAAAAAACTCCACAAGAGGTATGGTGTGGTAATCCTGCTAATTATTCTAATTTAAAGATCTTTGGGTGTCCTGCGTATGCTCATGTTGATAATGGAAAATTGGACTGAGATCAATTAAATGTGTTTTTCTTGGTTATAAAACTGGTGTAAAAGGGTATAAGTTATGGTGTCTTGAAAATAGAAAAGTTGTGATTAGTAGAGATGTTGTTTTTGATGAAACTGTTATGCTACCTAACTTATCTCTTAAAGACTCTTCCAATAAAGAAAATCAAATATAGATGGAGCATCAGATTAATACAGAGTCAACTCCTCAAGACAATACAAAAATTAAAATAGAGTTGTTTCTTCACAACAATACTCTATCGATAAAAACAAAACTAGAAGAGAAATTAAACCTCCAAAAAAGTATGCTGAGGCTAATCTAGTGGCTTATGCTTTAAATGTGGATGAAAATATAGATGTGAATCAAGAGCCATCAAATTATTCTGAGGCGGTTAGCTGTGAAGACTCAGAAAAGTGGATGTTTGCTATGCAAGATGAGGTGGAATCACTCCAAAAAAAATAGAACATGGGATTTTGTGAAACTTCCTAAAGGTAAAAAGGTTGTTCATTGTAAATGGGTGTTTAAAAAGAAAGAAGGGACTCTAGGAGTTGAAGAACCCAGATATAAAGCAAGGCTTGTTGCAAAGGGTTATAGTCAAATTCCAGGAGTGGACTTCACAGATATGTTCTCCCCAGTTGTTAAGTATAGTTTAATTTGAGCTTTGCTTGGTATTGTGGCCATACATGATTTGGAGCTTGAGCAGTTAGATGTAAAAACTGCATTTTTGCATGGAGAACTTGAGGAAGATATTTACATGTAACAACCAGAGGTTTTATAGTCTTAAAGAAGAGGACTATGTTTGCTTGCTGAAAAAGTGCCTTTACGGTTTGAAACAGTCACCAGGACAGTGGTACAAGAGGTTTGATTCATTTATGACTTCTCATGATTTCAAAAGAAGTAGTTTTTCCAATTGTGTTTACTTAAGAAAAACAGTGATGGTTCTGTTGTGTATATACTTCTTTATGTTGATGACATGTTGATAGCAGCAAAAGATAAATGAGAGATAAGAAAGGTCAAAACCCAACTAAGTAAAGAATTTGAGATGAAAGATTTAGGACTAGCAAAGAAGATACTTGGAATGAAGATTCTCAGAGATAGAAAAGCAAGTAAATTGTACCTAAGTCAGAAAGGGTACATTGAGAAAGTTCTTTGTAGGTTCAATATGAAAAGTGCTAAGCCTGTTAGTACTTCTTTAGCAGCCCATTTCAGACTTTCATCTGTTTTGTCTTCACAATCAGATGATGAGATTGAGTACATGTCACATGTTCCATACTCTAGTACAATGGGATCTTTCATGTATGTTATGGTTTGTTCACGTCCAGATTTATCATATGCAGTCAGTGCAGTTAGTAGATACATGGCGTATCCCAATAAAGAACACTGCAAAGCAGTTTAGTGGATTTTAAGATACTTACGAGGTACTACTGATATTTGCTTACAGTTTGGAAGAACTATAGATGGAGTCATTGGGTATGTTGATACTGGTTTTGCTGACCTTGATAGAAGAAGATCTCTCACAGGTTATGTCTTTACAATCGGAGGTTGTGCAATTAGTTGGAAAGCCACTTTGCAAACTACAGTCACTTTCTCTACCACTGAAGCTGAGTACATGGCGATTACTGAGGCTTGTAAAGAAGCTATTTGGTTGAAGGGACTCTTTAATGAACTCAATAAAGACCTTCAAATCAGCACAGTATATTGTGACAGTCAGAGTGCCATCTTTCTTACAAAAGATCAAATGTTTCATGATAGAACAAAACACATTGATGTTTGGTATCATTTTGTTCGTGATATTATTGCTCGTGGTGATATTGTTGTGAGAAGAATTAGTACTCATGAAAATCCTGCAGATATGATGACTAAGTCACTTTCTATAACCAAGTTTCAGCATTGCTTAGACTTGGTTGGTGTTCGTTGTTGACGTTGAACCCTTAAGGGGTTTTATGGAAGAGGTGGAGAACTTGTTCGTTGAGAGTTCGCGATGAATAATTTGTTCATTGAGAATTCGTGTCAAGGTGGAGATTGTTAGAATTAAGTGACCCGAATCCTTATTTAAATAAAATACAGTGGTAAAATAAAATAAATGAAGAATCCATATAGAATTACACTTCTTATTTTATTTTAGAATAATGTTTTTTAAACCTTATTAAATTCTATCTATTTGATATTGATTAGAATAAGGTGTTTCAGTCTTACTGGAATATGGCTTCATAAGCCTATAAATAGACATAGTCTATTCCTCTTGTAATAATTAGAATTCGACATAGTGAATTTTCTTCTCCTTTGCCCGTGATTTTTTCCCGAAAGGGTTTCCACATAAAATCTGTGTGTTCTTTATTTTATTTTATTTTATTTTATTCTATTTTCACAGTATTCAATAGTAAATAATTTTTCTTGGCAATTAAAATTTTCCAAACATGGAAATTTTCATGCAATTATGGTAATATTTCTAACAATTTTAGCCTCTTCCTCAATAGGTATGTCTTTGTCATTGACCTATTTAAGCATCTCTCCAATAATCCCTAAAAAATGTTTAGTGACATTTTTTTTGTTTTAAATAATATTGTACTTGTAACGCCCCAATTTTCGGGAATTCTGTGAATGTTGGCATAGGTTTAATTATGTTAGTGGGCCTCTAGAAGGCCCAAGCTTAAGATAGAACCCGACAATTTTAGTTAATTTTTGTTCCATAAGAAAAATGGGGTGAAATTATGAAATAGAACCTATGTGAAAATGTTTGAAAATGCTATAGGCTAAATTGAAGTGGCCAAATAAATAGGAGTGCAAAATAGGAGGATTTGCATGACAAACCTCCTATTTTACATGAAGTGGCCAGCCATCATGTTGTTGTAGACAACATTTAAAAACCATCAAACATTTAAAAACCATTTAAAATCTTTTCCTAAAAATGACTTAGTCAAATCGGTTTCCTAGAAATATCCATGACGTTAAGGTGTGGCAATGGCGGTATGCATGTCTAGGATTGGATCCGAAGGGAGCTTGGTACTTAAGCAGTCCGATGGACTCACCACCTCTTTTCCGGTTTCCTACCTGGTGCACAGCTTCCATTCACTTTAACCTATAATGAAATTATCTTTTAAAACACTAAGTAAGTTTTTCTACATCAACAATATAAAATGTTTTGAACGCTTTGATGTGGCATGTCAGATCCGGTCATAACATTTGGGCCGGGTTTGGGGTGTTACATTTAGTGGTATTAGAGCCTAGGTTGCAACAACTCGGCTGTGGAATGGGTTTACAAAAACAAAGATTTTTGAAAGCGAAAATTTTATAAAGAATGCAAAAAACTCGATTTTCAAAATTTAGATCTTTAGAAGGTGGCATTCCAAATCTTCTGCTTAATTCTTTAAGTATTCTGAATTTTTCTGAATATTTTCCTGAATTATCTGTCTGTACTGAAACCCTACTAGGACACTCTAGATAGGATGATACTGAAACCATAGGAAAATCTGATAAGAGATTGAAACTGTAGCTAGACTTCGATTCTGCGAAAACAAACTTTGAACTACTGTCTGATTCATAAAACATCTGTAATAAACACTGGAATATTGGATTGACGTATAAAAATTCGTAATCAAGATAATACGATATGAGTATAAGAGCCGTTCGTGGAAGAGGCCGTGGATGGGGCCGAGGAAGTTCTCGAGCGAGATCTTCATCTTCGGGACATATACCGGCGGTGGATGCACCGGTACCACCGGCAAAAAGAGGTAGAGTCTCATGACCGCAGTGCCAGGGATGATGCCCTGTCACAAGCAATTATTCCTATTCTGGAAACGGTTGTCGGGGCAAGTACGGGCAACGGAATTTAGGGATCTATTTTTGAACGACTTCGGGCTAATGGAGCGGAGATCTTTAGGGGCGTGTCTAGTATAGCCCCGAATGTGGCGGAATATTGGTTGGAGGCCACAGAACGGATTATGGACAACTTGGACTGCTCTGAGGAGATTGTGAGTGGGGTATTTGTAGTAAGTCCTTTGGGTCACTCGGTTAGGGTAGACAAACTGTATAGGGATGTACCCTTAGAAACTTAAGGCAGGATTTTCCCTGGAGATCTGATGGAGTTACCGTTCGAAGAGTTTGATCTCATTTTGGGAATGGACTGGCTTGTTAAGCATAAGGCAACCTTGGATTGTGCTGCTAAACGAATGGTGTTAAGGACCACAAAGGATGAGGAGGTTATGGTGATAGGTGAGCGAAGGGATTATTTGTCCAATGTGGTGTCGGCATTAAGAGCCGAGAAGTGGATTCGGAAAGGTTCTGAGGCCTATTTGGCATTTGTAAGTCAGTCGGAAGAGGAGGGACTGACATTGGATAAGGTTAGGACTGTAAAGGAGTTCCAAGATGTTTTTCTGGAGGAGTTTCCAAGATTGCCTCCGAACCGAGAAGTTGAGTTTGGAATAGATTTGTTGCCTGGAACGGCGCCTGTGTCCATCGCACCGTATAGGATGCCACCGAAGGAGTTAGTGGAGTTAAAGGCTCAAATTCAAGATTTTTTGGATAGGGGCTTCATTAGGCCAAGCGTGTCTCCATGGGGAGCACCGGTGCTATTCGTGAAAAAGAAGGATGGTACGATGCGGATGTGCATTGATTATCGCCAGTTGAACAAACTGACGATTAAGAATAAGTATCCACTGCCAAGGATTGATGATCTGTTCGACCAGCTTAGAGGAGCTTCTGTATTTTCCAAGATCGACCTTCGATCTGGATATCATCAGTTAAGGGTCAAGGAGGCAGATATCCATAAGACAGCATTCAGGACTTTGTATGGTCATTACGAGTTTCTGGTTATGCCATTTGGATTGACGAACTCTCCTGCAGCATTTATGGATATGATGAATCGTGTGTTCCAACCATTTTTAGATCAGTTCGTAGTCGTCTTTATTAACGATATCCTGGTATATTCTAAAACTGAAGCAAAACATGATGAGCATCTCCGTATAGTGCTGCGAGTGTTAAGGGAGAAGGAACTCTTTGCGAAGTTCAGCAAGTGTGAATTTTGGTTGAGTGAGGTAACCTTCTTAGGACATGTGGTCTCTGCCGAAGGGATTAAGGTGGACCCTCGAAAGATTGAAGCAATTTTGGAGTGGAAGCCACCTAGGACGGTGTCAGAAATTTGAAGTTTCCTAGGGTTGGCAGGATATTACAGAAGGTTTGTGGAAGGTTTTCCTGTGATGGCAGCACCTCTGACAAAACTCATAAGGAAAGGAGTACCGTTTGTATGGACTGAGAAGCAGCAGGAAGCTTTTGAGAAGTTGAAGAAAGTTCTGATTGAAGCATCTGTGTTGATTCAGCCGGAGTTTGGGGACTATGTACAGTGACGCATCACATGTAGGCTTGGGCTGCGTGTTAATGTAGGAGGGTAAGGTGGTTGCATATGCATCACGACAGCTTAAACCTCACGAAGGGAACTATCTTACCTATGATTTGGAGTTGGCGGCAGTGATGTTTGCACTTAAGATTTGGAGACATTACTTGTACGGGGAGAGGTGTATTATATACACAGACCACAAAGGTCTTAAGTATTTGTTGACTCAGAAGGAGTTGAACCTTAGGGAAAGGAGATGGATTGAGTTGCTTAAGGATTATGACTATTCGATCGAGTATCACCAGGCAAGGCTAATGTGGTAGTCGATGCTCTAAGTCGTAGAACTGTATCTGATCTGAGAGCAATGTTTGCTCGTTTGAGTCTGTATAATGATAGAAGTCTGTTGGCTGAGTTGTAAGTGAGGCCAACCTGGGTGGATCAGATTAAGGAAAAGTAGTTGAACGATGAGTCTTTGGTCGCTCATTTTCAACAAGTTAATGAAGGGGAAACTTCTAAGTTTGGGTTAAATGGCGAAGGAGTTCTGTGTTTCCGAGGAAGAATTTGTGTTCCGAAGGACTCTGATTTGAGGCAGACAATATTGAAGGAAGCTCATGGAGGACTTTGTGCTATGCACCCTGGAGGGAACAAGTTGTATCACAACTTACGAGAATTGTACTGGTGGCCTGGACTTTAAACGAGAAGTAACGGAGTTTGTAGGGAAATGTCTGACATGCCAGCAAGTGAAAGTTGAGCATCAATTACCCTCTGGACTATTACAGTCAGTGAAGATACCACTTTGGAAGTGGGAGAGGGTAACCATGGACTTTGTGAGTGGGCTGCCCTTGACACCATCAAAGAAAGACTCGGTGTGAGTGATTGTGGATAGGTTGACCAAATCGACCCATTTCATACCTGTTCGTACTGACTTTTCACTTTAAAATTTAGCCAAGTTGTATGTGGCGGAGATTGTGCGACTTCATGGAGTCCCAGTTTCAATTATTTCTGATCGGGATCCAGATTTACATCTAGGTTTTGGCAAAAGTTGCATGAGGCATTGGGGACGCGATTGAATTTTAGTACGGCTTTCCATCCCCAGACTGATGGTCAATCGGAAAGGGTTATTTAGATTTTGGAGGACATGTTGAGGGGATGTGTGATTGATTTTTGAGGTAGTTGGGAGGATTACTTGTCGTTGGCAAAATTTGCATACAATAACAGTTACTAGGCGAGTATTCGAATGGCACTGTATGAAGCACTGTATGGACGAAGGTGTCGTACACCTAGTTGTTGGACCAAACTAGGAGAGCGACAAGTTCTTGGACCAGAGTTGGTAGCTGATACTGAGGATAAGGTTAGAATAATTAGGGACCGGTTAAAAGAAGCATCTGATAGGCAAAAGTCGTATGCAGATTTGAAGCATAAGGAGATTGAGTACTCAGTAGGTGATATGGTCTTCTTAAAGGTTTCTCCTTGGAAGAAGATATTAAGGTTCGGTAAGAAGGGCAAGTTGAGTCCGCGGTTTATTGGGCCTTATCGGGTTTTGAAGCGAGTAGGCCCAGTGGCTTATCAATTGGAATTGCCTCCAGAGTTAGACAAGATTCACGATGTTTTTCACGTCTCCATGTTAAGGCGTTATCGTTCTGACCCTACTCATGTCGTGCCAGTTGCAAAAATTGAAGTTCAGACTGATTTGACCTTTGAGGAGGAGCCTGTGCAAATATTGGCTCGAGATGTTAAGGTTCTCAGAAGGAAATCTGTCCCGTTAGTGAAAGTGCTTTGGCGTAATCGTGGCAGAGAGGAAGCCACTTGGGAGCCAGAAGAGGCGATCCAACAGCAATACGCTCATCTGTTTGGATTAGGTAAATTTCGAGGACGAAATTTCTTTAAGGAGGGTAGAGTTGTAATGCCCCAATTTTCGGGAATTCTGTGAATGTTGGCATAGGTTTAATTATGTTAGTGGCCTCTAGAAGGCCCAAGCTTAAGATAGAACCCGACAATTTTAGTTAATTTTTGTTCCATAAGAAAAAGGGGGTGAAATTATGAAATAGAACCTATGTGAAAATGTTTTGAAAATACTATAGGCTAAACTGAAGTGGCCAAATAAATAGGAGTGCAAAATAGGAGGATTTGCATGACAAACCTCCCATTTTACATGAAGTGGCCAGCCATAATGTTGTTGTAGACAAAATGTGCACTTGATATCCATAATTTATGGTACAAATTGATACAAATTGATAATGGCTTAGGTAAATGTTCCATGATAATGGGTTAGGTAAATGTTTCATGATAATGGGTTAGGTAAATGTTCCATGATAATGGGTTAGGTAAATGTTCAATGATGGGAATTTCATGTCTTTTGTATTAAAGAATTAAATGGATGAAATTTGAAATTTTATTAAAAAAAAGGGGTGAAAAGAACAAAGTTTTGTCCATCTTTGTTCATCATAGCCTAAAGTTAGAGAAGAGAAAGGAGAGGAGAAAGCTCTTTAATGTTCGGTCACTTGGGGAAGAAAATTGAAGGTAAGTTCATGGTAGTTTGCTTTTATTTTGATGTTCATGGGTTCTTCTTGATTCTACCTTAACTCTTGAAGCATATTTTGGTTTTTGGTTGTGTTGTGAGCATTTGGTCATGAATTAAAATGAAGGAAATGGTTGTTGTTTCATGTTCTTTTGATGAAAAATGGAAGATAGGTGAAGTTGAGCCTAACAAATGAGCATGCATGTGCCTTAGATGCTAAAGGAAAAAAATCGGCTAACATGTTGTGCTTTAAAATGATGAAATGAAGATTATACTTAAGTAAACTCATAGATATGTGATGATTGATTGGTGATATACATGTTTAAATAACATGCATGCAAGTTATGTGTGAAAGAGTGAATTTGGTAATAAATTTGCTTGGGACAGCAGTAGTAACGTGACTTTGGAAAATCACCATATATTGTGGGAGATGAATTAGAAGCTGAATAAATTATGTAATTAAAGCTTGTTGAGTCTAGTTTCAAATGAAATAAACGAGAACATATTTTGAATTCTGTACAATGAGAACATTGATTCGTAATGAAGAGTGGTCAGATTAGTCAAACAGTGAAACATGGGAAACTTTAAGAAAAATCTGGTATTGATTGGAAAAACAAAAAATTCTGACAATTTTATGGATAGAAGATCTATGAGTCTATTTTCAGGGAAAATTAACGGCACTTGATTTGGAGTTTCGTAGCTCCAGTTATAAATGATTTAGTGACTGTTGCTCAGGAATACAGCTTGCAGTGAAATTATGTTTATGTGGTAAACATTGACAAAAAATTGTTAATGAGTTGCTTATTGATTTCTTATAAGCTTACTATGATCTGTAGGTGTGGTTGGCCGAATATTGTAAGGGGTTAATACGTAGTTTGTATTTGAATAGTTAGATTAACGTGTTAGTAATCCAATTGTAGGCGGTTCGTGTGTGGATCTCGTTAGCATACCGTCGCAAACAGGTGTGTAACTAACACCCTCTTATAGACTAGATCGGCGAAAGCCAAAAAGCCTGTATTTTGAGAACTTGCGAGTGTACGAATGCTCGTGAGATTAGTAGTTTGATGTATATGGTAAATTAAAGTGATAAGACTGCAGAGTGCGCGATTCCGTGCATTTCGATATTTTTGGGTTTAATGGGCCAAAAACGGGATAATGGGCCAACGGGCCCAAATTGGTAAGAAAATGAGGTAAGTGTTTCTGATCGTACCTAAATGGCTATGTTATGTATGAAAACCTTAAGAATAGTTAAATTACTTGAATACCCCTATGTATGCAAAATTACCATTATACCCCTGGGTTACTTTTGACTGCAAAGCATGACGATCTGATTCTGTATGATGTATGCCATGATTATATATCTGTTGCATGGGGACTTGGGTTATACTATAGAGGAAGCGTCCTGGTGGCTATGCCACAATTATCTGATCTGGTGGCTCTGCCACATATATCTGTTCTGGTGGCTCTGCCACGATTATCTGTATCTGGTGACTCTGTCACATTATCTGTTCTGGCAGCCATGCTGAAAATTTTGTGGTGTGTAGCGGTTGGGTGGGTCGAGTTGTCTCCCCACACGTTGTAAGGTTGGTACGGGGGTGTATACGGTTGGATATGGTTGGGTTTCTGCATAAACATGTAATATCTGTTCTGTTCTCTTATGGGCCTATGGGCTTTATTCTGAATTCTGTTCTGGGCTAAGGCCAACTTATTCTATTTCTGTGGTTTGAGCTGATATAGGCTATGGTTGGGTTAATTTACACACTGAGTTTCCCCAAACTCAACCCTTTTATTTTCATCCACGCAGGTAATCCCCAACCATAGTGGGCTTGGAGCTGTGAGGGAATTCGGAGTGGCCACCCGTTCTGAAAGTTTGATTTTCTTCTAGTGAACTGGACATCCTTTTATTTACGTTTGAAGTTTTGGGTTTTTAAATGTAATAAGGCCGCTTAATTATTTTTGATGGTTTTAATATGTATTACTAAGATAGGTATTACTTATTTTAACTGTTGAAATTGGATAGCTTTAGGGCGCGTTTTCAAAAACAACAATTGATTTCAAAATAACACGACAACAAGCAAAGCTTCTGCAATGAAAGTATTTTCCAAAATTAATCACTTTTCCTAAAAATGACTTAATCAAATCGGTTTCCTAGAAATATCCATGACGTTAAGGTGTGGCAATGGCGGTATGCATGTCTAGGATTGGATCTGAAGGGAGCTTGGTACTTAAGCAGTCCGATGGACTCACCACCTCTTTTCCGATTTCCTACCTGGTGCACAGCTTCCATTCACTTTAACCTATAATGAAATTATCTTTTAAAACACTAAGTAAGTTTTTCTGTATCAACAATATAAAATGTTTTGAACGCTTCGATGTGGCAAGTCGGATCCGGTCATAACGTCTGGGCCGGGTTTGGGGTGTTACAGTACTGCCAAGAATTGTCTAACTTATATGTTTGCATTTTCATTAAAAAATAATTTTTTATCTTAGTTTTCCAAGAAAGCCAACCCTATACTAGAAGCCATTGCCCTGAAGTAAACAGGGTATATCTTGCTCTACACCACCCCAAACTGCTGTGTTGCTAGCTGTCCTACTAAGATATAGCTAGAAATGAACGTAACCCACACACTCATCCCATATGTTGTAGCTAATCTAAGTAAGTTTGCTATACCCATCACTGTATTCATTGCCTCCATTGAATTCATGTACTTCAAACCATCAAGAAACTTGGTTACACTAGTTTTACCCTTCTTCGGAGCTTGGACTGTTTCTTCCATGTCCTCTCCTGAATGTTCTCCACTTGCTCTAATGTATTTGTCACTATATCATCCCCCATCGTCTTGGCTGTGTCTTTTTCTGTTGTCTCCTCCTCCTTGGCCTTATCAATGGACTCTTTTATCGTTTCTTTTACATCTTGGCCCTTTTGCATAACTAACCCTTTTTCTTTGTCTAAAGCATCACCGATAGCTCCTTTTGTATCTACGACCTTGTCTCTGGTTCCATGTGCAGTCTTTGAAACCTTCTCTCTAACCTCCTGTACAATTTCTCAAGCCTTGTCTTTAATCTTTTCTTTCGCTTCATGTGCGATCCCTGTAGCTGCTTGTTTAAGCTTGTTAGCTTCATGTGCGGTGTCTTAGACCTTATATTTGGTTTTACTAAGCGTAGTGGTCATTTGAGTATGTAACAGCCCATTTTTAGTCGAATCAGAACAATGGTTTTAAGACCACAAATCTAAAGTCCAAATAATTATATTATTATTATTTTAATGTTTAAAGCACGATAGTATGATTTGTGAAAGTTTCGTTAAGAAATTTTATCGTTTGAATGCTTAATTTGATAAAAAGGACTAAATCACGTAAAGTGTAAAACTTGTGTTCTATTAGTTAAAGGTATTAAATGTCTATGAAATTAAATAGTGGACGTCCTTATGTGGTAAATATACCATTGTTAATGTTAGTTGACTTTTATGGACATCTTTTAAGTGAATTTCAATGTTATTATTAAAGGTTAAAATAGTAATTTATAAAATAACTTAAGTAAAATAATAAAAACATTGTATCATCTTGTCAATTAAGCTTTCGCCACCGAAATTAAGGGTTTGAAGCACCATTAAAGAGCTTAAAACATTAGGCCTAATCTCCTTGAGCATGTAAGTTTGTTTTTGTCTCGTTTTTAATGATTTCTATATTTTTGAGATTGTTGCAGCTTAGTCTAGCTAGCCTAGGGACTATTTTACAAAATTGTTAAAGGTTTAGGGTTTTTCCATTGATGAATATATATGTATTTTGATTTTTAATGGTAGAAAATGCATGCTTGTTGTTAGATAAACAACATTTGTTAAGTGATTTTAGTAAAATGTCCAATTAAGGATTAAATTCTAAAATGTGTAAATTTTTATGGTTAAATTGTGAAATAAATGAAAAATATGGACTGCTACGGACCTAATTGAAATTCGGATAGCATGGATTTTGGTTGAATTGCATGAATTTGTAATTTTATGAAATAAGGACTAAATTGCAAAAATGTTGAAATGTTAGGGGCAAAGGTAAATTTGCCTTAATGTGTATTTTGGACTAATTTGAATAGAGTGATAATTAAATAAGCTAAATTTGATATTATTTAGATCAAGAAAGGAAAAATACATATTTAGATCAGGGAAAGAACAAGTTTCAAACTAATCGACTTATTACGCCGTTTTTGCATTCGAGGTAAGTTCGTATGTAATAAGCTTGGTTATAATTGTATTTTAAATGCTTTGATATTGCATAAATTGTGAGTACAACTCTACAGACATGTTTGACAAAAATTTGGCAAGTGTGAAATCCCATTTGAACGTTAGGAATAAATTAAGATAAGAATGACATGTCATTAGCAGTTATGTGATTTGGGTGCCGGTTCGTACGCCCTACCGGTGGCTGAGTTACCTGGCATGTGTTACGGATACTGATAAACCATAATTTATACATATTTTTATCCCATGCTTAACACATTTATGGATGAATTCTCCTTAGATTTGGTGAATTCGATGCTCCTAATCCTTTAATTTCATGTTTTATACTTAGATGAGCATAGGAGAGTAAAAAGAGCGAGAAACGGGCCGAAAATGGAGAAAATGGACCAACATGGGAAATCAACACGACCTGGACTTCCTCACATGGGTAAGCCACACGGCCGTGTCCAATTGGCAGAATTGAAGCACGACTTACACGGGTAGGCCACACGCCTGTGCCTATGTAACAGCCTTGAACACAGATTAAAGAAATCACACACAGACGTGTCACACGGGCATGTCCCTGTCGAGCCCAAGTTAGTTCTATTCGGAAAAGGCCACTCTTGAGGGCTTTTAGGCATTCTAAAGCCTATTTAAACACCTGATGGGGCACTTAGAAGGGCGACACGAAATAGGAGGCAAGGAATTACTCAAGGAATGTAATATCCTGAATTAGGGCTTAATCGGAATAGTGGTTTCGTGACCACAAATCCGAGATAGAAATAATTATTTTATAATTGTTTTGATGATTATGATATGATTGCATGATTGTGTGAAAATTTCGTGATGAAGTTCTATGCCTAAAGTGCTTAAATTGAAAGTAAGGACTAAATCGAATAAGTTGCAAAATTTGCATTCTAGAAGTTTTTAGTATGAAATTGCATTGAAATATTAATTAGGAGGTCTTAAATAGCAATTTTACCAATTTTAAGTTCATGGAAAAAATTAGGACATGGAAGGAATTTTTGAAAGTTTAGTATGGTGGGGCATTTTGGTCATTTGGATATTAAATGAAATAAAATGGGAAAAATAACACAAAATTGGTCATCCTCCTCCTTAGTTGCTGCCGAATTCTCCCTCTCTCCATAGCTAGGGTTTCTTCAACTTTCAAGCTCCATAGTAAGTGATTCCAAGCCCCGTTTTAATGTTCTTTACGTTTTTGGAATCCCAGAAGCTCGATTAAGCTTATGCTAGCAATAATTCAACCTAGGGTTTATATTTGGAAAAATACCCATAGGTGAAATTTGTGTATTTTGATGTTTTATGATAGAATATGGGGTTTTGAATTATGTTAGACAACTTGTGCTACTCAGTTTTGAGTGAAAACGAGCAAAATGGCTTAATCGGCAAAAATACCTAATAGTCACAAGTATATGTTAGAGTGAGAATTTGATGTTGCCATAGAAGGGAAAAGTGATCAGAATGTTATAAAACATAAGAATAAGGAATAAATTTTAATTCCCGAGCCTGGGGGCAAAAGTGTAATTATGCAAAAGTTTAGGGGCAAAAGTGTAATTTTCCAAAGTTCGTATTAAATGCTGTTTTGATGAATGTATGTATTAAATAAGATTGATTTGGTATTATAGATAAAGAGAAACGAGATTCCGTTATATGCGAGTTCACTTATGGATGCAAATGTCTGAGCTCGTTGAGTTGAGTCCGAGTTCGTGAGATGTAACTAGGCATCCGAACTCGTTGAGTTGAGTCCGAGTTCATTTATGGATGCGAACGCTCGAGCTCGTTGAGTTGAGTCCGAGTTCACTTAGGGGCGGGTTACATGATTTCTTGATTACATATGTGGCACTTATATGCGAATTATCCATGTATCCGAGTTATATTCCGATGTGTTCAATGGGTGAAATTTCTAGTTTAATGGAAGAGCACTTAAGATATAAGTGACATTTTGGGTAAGTGTTGTGAAATGGACACTTTGGACAGGTAAGTTCTTAACCCTCAGGTTGGAAATAGATACAACCACGATAAGATCGTAAGATGATGAATGATATTTAGAAATGTGATAAATGTTTTGGTGATACCATGTTAAGGTTGTTTGGTATGATTGTATTGTTATGTTACTTGTTATTTGCATATGAACTTACTAAGAATTTATGCTTACTCCTTCCTTTTCATTCACTGTAGTTTTGAACAAGCCGGCTCAGGAATCGGGACAGGTCGAAAGTTCGATCACACTATCCAAAGGACTTTTATCTTGGTAAATGGCTTGTACAACTACTTAAGTATGGCATGTATAGCAATATACCTATTTTGTGTAAATAATTTTATGATATGGCCATGTTTGGTTGAGAAAATGTTTGAGATTGATAGGTCATGGTGATGGCTAATTAGATCATGTTTGATATCATGGAAATTTAATAGGTTATCTAGTTCATAAAAATTTATGGAAAGATGAAACTTGCCTTAAAATAGAATATTGCTGCAGCAATGACATGAATTTGAAAAATCACTAAAAATAGTATAAATGGAACTAAATGATGAGTAAGTTATGAAATTGAAGCTTAATGAGTCTATTTTCATATGGATTGAACAAAACGGCATATAAATTATATTTTATGAGATATTTAAACTTTTGTGAAATAGGGCCAGAGTGATTTCTGGATCCCCTGTTCTGACTTTAAAAATTCATAATAAAATTTAAAAAAATAATTAGAAGTTTTTCTTTAGATGTACAGATTACTTATTGAGTCTAGTTTTAATAGAAACAAACCTCATGGTCATTGAAATTCTGTATAGAGAGATATCTGATTTGTAATACACAGAGGCAGAGCAGTCAAACCCTGAAACAAGGGAGACTTTAATTAATAAACTGTACTAATTGGACCAACCAAAAATTATATAAAAAAATTAGTAAATATATATATGAGTCTAGATTCAGGGAACATTTACGGATCTTGATTTCGAGTTTTGTAACTCGAGATATGATTTTCTTGTAACTATGATTCGGGTAGCTAGGAAACTGTGAATGTAGAAACAAATGATTTGAAGTTCTTAATTTGATAAATTATGTTCGGTAACCCCTCAAGCTCGACTCCGGCGATGGTCTTGGGCGTGGGGGCGTTACATTTAGTGGTATCAGAGCAGGTTTAGTTGGTTCTCGGACTACGTGTTGTATGTACGGATTTTTGCTATACATGCCATATGTATGAATTGTGATAGTGTGACGATTTCTGACCCTTTTAAATGATTTTTATATAGTAAATGGATCCCGATCCAGTTGTGGCAGATGAAGTAGAGAGTAATGCGCCAGCTCCGGCTGAAGGGCAGCGCCGACTGAAAACCCACCTCCTACTGTTGATCAGGGAGAAGGAGAAAGGGATCGGGAAGCCTTTCTCCAAATGATGAGTGCATGGTACACTGAGTTCGTTCGTACGAACCCAAATGTACGACCTCCCCTACATCCCCCAATTCCTCAACCTATGCCTCCGATGCCTCAAGGAGTGGATATGATAAAATTTCACAGCACCCCCGTTGATAGAATTCGTAAACAAGGGGCTGAAGATTGATGATGATGCAGAGAAAGCAGAGTTCTGGCTTGAAAATTCTATCCGAGTATTTGATGAATTATCTTGCACACCTGAAGAATGTTTAAAATGTGCTACATCTTTGTTGAGAGATTCGGCCTATAATTGGTGGAAGACTTTGATTTCGGTGGTACCGAAAGAGAGGGTAACCTGAGAATTCTTTCAAGAAGAGTTTCGGAAGAAATATATTAGTGAAAGATTTATTGATCAGAAATGTAAAGAGTTTCTTGAGCTGAAGCAAGGTAATATGACAGTCTCAGAATATGAAAGAGAGTTTGTTCGATTGAGTAAGTATGCCAGGGAATATGTTCCTACAGAAGCCAAGATGTGCCGACGATTTGAAGACAGGCTCAACAAAGACATTAAGGTATTTGTCGGGATCCTTGAACTGAAAGAAATGGTAGTACTGGTTGATCGAGCTTGCAAGGCTGAATAACTACTTAAAGAGAAGAGAAAGGTAGAGCCTGAGACACGAAATTGGAAGAAAAGGCCAATGAGTAAGGCACCATCACAGTCACCCGAAAAGTTAAGAAATATGAATCCTCGTTCCCAAGTTTCAGCTGGGCAATCATATGGAAATTTTAAGAAGCAGAATGTGGGTCCTAAATCTCAGAATACTTCTGCAACCAGTGTAGGGAACTCGAGATTTGTTAAACCCGAGTGCCAGCGGTGTGGTAGAAATCATTTTGGTCCGTGCAGAGCAAATGAATGTTTTCGATGTGGTTCTCCGGATCATTTTATTAGAGACTTCCCAGAGAGAGCTGAGAAAGAAAAATTTTAGAGTGTAAAAGCTAGTGGTGCAGACTCGAGGGGAAGGTATCCGAGAAAAGCTGGAAGTGAAACAAGCAGTAAGAATGTAGCCAAAAATGCAACAGTTAGATCTGAAGGAAGAGCTCCGGCTAGAACTTATGCTATTAAAGCGCGTGAAAATGCTTCCTCACCCGATGTGATTACCGGTACATTTTCTCTTTATGATATTAATGTTATTGCTTTGATTGATCCTGGTTCTACTCATTCATATGTATGCATGAAACTGGTGTCTAGTATGAATATACCTGTTGAGAACACAAAATTTATGATTAGAGGGTAGAACCCGTTAGGCAAATGCATGATAGTTTATAAAGTAAGCAAGAAATGCCCTTTAATGATTCGGGGTCATTACATTCCGGCCGACTTGATGTTGTTGCCGTTTGATGAATTAGATGTTATTTTGGGTATGGATTGGTTGACATTGCATGATGCTATAGTAAATTGCAAAGAAAAGGTTATAGAATTAAAGTGTGAAAACGGTGAAACTCTGCGGGTTGAATCAGATAAATCAGAGGCATTGTCTAGTGTGATTTCTTCGATGTCGGCTCAGAGATATTTGAGAAAGGGTTATGAAGCTTATTTGGCGTATGTAATTAATACAAAAGAAGTTGAAAAGAAAGTTGAATCAGTGCCGGTTGTGTGTGAATTTGCGGATGTATTTCCAGAAGAATTGCCGGGTTTGCCTCCAGTCAGGGAAGTAGAATTTGGTATTGATTTGATACTGGGAACAACTCCGATCTCGATTGCTCCATATAGAATGGCACCAACAGAGTTGAAAGAATTAAAGTCGTAGTTGCAAGAGTTGACTGATAAAGGCTTTGTGAGACTGAGTTTTTCACCTTGGGGTGCTCCCGTGTTATTTGTGAAAAAGAAGGAAGGTTCTATGAGATTATGTGTTGATTATCGGCAGTTAAACAAGGTGACAATCAAAAACAAGTATCCATTGCCAAGAATTGATGATTTGTTTGATCAGCTAAAAGGAGCGACATGGTTTTCAAAGATTGACTTGAGATCTGGGTATTATCAGCTGCGAGTAAAAGAGTCAGATGTGCCTAAAACTGCTTTTAGAACAAGGTACGGTCATTATGAATTTTTAGTTATGCCATTCGGGTTGACAAATGCTCCTGCTGTGTTTATGGATTTAATGAATCGCATATTTCAACCATACTTGGACAGATTTGTTATGGTGTTTATAGATGATATTTTAATTTATTCAAAAGATGAGACAGAGCATGCTGAGCATTTGAGGATAGTTTTGCAAAATTTGAGAGATAAGCAACTGTATGCTAAGTTTAGTAAAAGTGAATTTTGTCTCCGGGAAGTTGGATTTTTGGGTCATATTGTTTCAGGTGATGGTATACGGGTTGATCCTAGTAAAATTTCAGCCATTGTTGATTGGAAACCATCGAAAAATGTAACTCAAGTTAGAAGTTTCTTGGGGCTAGCTGGGTATTATCGGCGGTTTGTAAATGGATTTTCTATAATTGCTGCTCTTATGACTAGACTACTCCGAAAGGATGTTAAATTTGAATGGACGGAATAATGTCAACAGAGTTTCGAAGAATTGAAAAGTTATTAACTGAAGCACCAGTATTGATACAACCCGAATCAAGTAAAGAATTTGTGGTGTATAGTGATGCTTCTCTAAATGGTTTGGGGTGTGTACTCATGCAAGAAGGAAAAGTGGTGGCTTATGCTTCGAGATAGTTAAAACCTCATGAGAGGAATTATCCTACTCACAATTTGGAATTGGCTGCGGTGGTATTTGCTTTGAAGATTTGGCGACATTATTTGTATGGTGAAAAGTGCCGAGTTTATACCGATCACAAAAGTCTTAAATACTTGATGTCACAAAAAGACTTGAATTTGAGACAGCGTAGATGGTTGGAGTTATTGAAAGATTATGAGCTTGTTATTGATTATCATCCGGGAAAAGTGAATGTGGTTGCTGATGCTTTAAGCAGAAAGTTGTTGTTTGCTTTGAGAGTTATGAACACTCAGTTCAAAATTTTAGATGACGGTTCGATTCTAGTAGAGTTAAGAGCAAGACCGATGTTTTTACAAGAGATTTCTGAAGCTCAGAAAAATGATCAAGATTTGCTAGCCAAAAGAAAACAGTGTGAAGCTGATACGGGATCAGATTTCAGAATCGGTTCTGATGGTTGTTTGATGTTTAAAAATCAGATTTGTGTATCGAAAAATGATGAGTTGATTCAAAAAATTTTGCATGAAGCACATAATGGTTGTTTAGCGGTTCATCCGGGCAGTACGAAGATGTATAATGACTTGAAGAAAATGTACTGGTGGAGTGGAATGAAAAGAGATATTTTCGAGTTTGTATCAAAGTGCTTAGTTTGTCAACAAGTGAAAGCTGAACACCAAGTACCTTCTGGATTACTCCAGCCTATTATGGTTCCTGAATGGAAATGGGATCAGATTACTATGGATTTTATATCAGGGTTGCCGTTAACTCCAGGGAAGAAAAATGCCATCTGGGCAATAGTTGACAGACTGACTAAATCGGCTCATTTTATTCTGGTATGTACAGATTATTCTCTGAATAAGTTGGCTGAATTGTATATTCGAGAGATTGTTAGACTTCATGGGATAGCTTTGTCAATCATTTCGGATAGAGATCCAAGGTTTACCTCACGGTTTTGGCAAAAGTTGCAAGAAGCATTAGGTACAAAGTTAAATTTCAGCACTGCCTTTCATCCACAAACTGATGGACAATCAGAGAGAGTAATTCAGATTCTTGAAGACATGCTCAGATGTTGTGTATTGGAATTTCAAGGTAGTTGGGAAAAGTATTTACCGTTGGTAGAATTTGCTTATAATAATAGTTATTAGACAAGTTTGAAGATGGCACCTTATGAAGCATTATATGGTCGTAAATGTCGGACGCCATTGTATTGGACTAAACTCAAGGAAAATCAGATTTATGGAGTTGATTTAATAAAAGAAACTAAAGAAAAGGTGAAAGTGATTCGAGATTGTTTGAAAGCTGCTTCAGATAGACAGAAATCTTATGCGGATTTGAAACGAAAGGAAATGGAGTTTCAAGTTAGTGATAAGGTATTTTTGAAAGTGTCTCCATGGAAGAAAGTCCTTAGATTTGGACGAAAGGGCAAGTTAAGTCCGCGTTTTATTGGACCATATGAAATAATTGAAAAAGTTGGACCGGTAGCATATCGGCTAGCGTTACCACCTGAATTAGAGAAGATTCATGATGTGTTTCGCGTATCTATGTTACGTCTGTATCGTTAGGATCCTTCACATATAATTTCACCGACAGAAATTGAACTACGATCGGATATGACTTATGAAGAAGAACTGATTAAGATTTTAGCTCGAGAAGTCAAACAACTAAGAAATAAAAGTGTTGCACTTGTGAAAGTGTTGTGGCAAAAGCATGGGGTAGAAGAGACTACATGGGAGCCTGAAGAAACTATGAGAAACCAATACCCACACCTATTTACCGGTAAGATTTTCGAGGACGAAAATCCTTAAAATGGGGGGAGAGTTCTAATATCCTAAATTAGGGCTTAATCGGAATAGTGGTTTCGTGACCACAAATCCAAGATAGAAATAATTATTTTATAATTATTTTGATGATTATGATATGATTGCATGATTGTGTGAAATTTTCGTGATGAAATTCTATGCCTAAAGTGCTTAAATTGAAAGTAGGGACTAAATCGAATAAGTTGCAAAATTTGCATTCTAGAAGTTTTTAGTATGAAATTGCATTGAAATATTAATTAGGAGGTCTTAAATAGCAATTTTACCAATTTTAAGTTCATGGACAAAATTAGGACATGGAAGGAATTTTTGAAAGTTTAGTATGGTGGGGCATTTTGGTCATTTGGATATTAAATGAAATAAAATGGGAAAAATAACACAAAATTGGTCATCATCCTCCTTAGTTGCTGCTAAATTCTCCCTCTCTCCATAGCTAGGGTTTCTTCAACTTTCAAGCTCCATAGTAAGTGATTCAAAGCCCCGTTTTTAATGTTCTTTACGTTTTTGGAATCCCGGAAGCTCGATTAAGCTTATGCTAGCAATAATTCAACCTATGGTTTATATTTGGAAAAATACCCATAGGTAAAATTTGTGTATTTTGATGTTTTATGATAGAATATGGGGTTTTAAATTATGTTAGACAACTTGTGCTACTCGGTTTTGAGTGAAAACGAGAAAAAAGGGCTTAATCGGCAAAAATACCTAATAGTCACAAGTATATGTTAGAGTGAGAATTTGATGTTGCCATAGAAGGGAAAAGTGATCAACATGTTATAAAACATAAGAATAAGGAATAAAGTTTAATTCCCGAGCCTAGGGGCAAAAGTGTAATAATGCAAAAGTTTAGGGGCAAAAGTATAATTTTCCAAAGTTCGTATTAAATGCTATTTTGATGAATGTATGTATTAAATAAGATTAATTTGGTATTATAGATCAAGAGAAACGAGATTCAAGTCGCGATCGAGGAAAAGAAAATATTGTGGACTAAATTGCAAAATCTTTATATTTTGGTACCAAGGTAAGTTCATGTGTAAATAATGTAGCATAATTGTTATTTTTAAGTTATTGATGTTAATTATATGATATGCTAATTTTTAATCGTGAAATATTATGCTTTGTGGTTAATGTTGAGTAATATGCAAATTATGTTTACTACTTGATAAATATGAATTGCTACCGAGTATCAGTTCCGATATTCCATGGAAGACGGCAAATGTGAGATCGAGGGAAAAAACCCGTTTGAACCTTAGGAATAGATTAGGATACAAGTGACATGTCACTAGGATGGTTGAGCATCTGAACTCGTTGAGTTGAGTCCGAGTTCACTTATGGATGCGAATGTCCGAGCTCGTTGAGTTGAGTCCGAGTTCGTGAGATGTAACTAGGCATCCGAACTCATTGAGTTGAGTCCGAGTTCATTTATGGATGCGAACGCTCGAGCTCGTTGAGTTGAGTCCGAGTTCACTTAGGGGCGGGTTACATGATTTCTTGATTACATATGTGGCACTTATGTGCAAATTATCCATGTATCCGAGTTATATTCCGATGTGTTCAACGGGTGAAATTTCTAGTTTAATGGAAGAGCACTTAAGATATAAGTGATGTTTTGGGTAAGTGTTGTGAAATGGACACTTTGGACAGGTATGTTCTTAACCCTCGAGTTGGAAATAGATGCAACCACGATAAGATTGTAAGATGATGAATGATATTTAGAAATGTGATAAATGTTTTGGTGATACCATGTTAAGGTTGTTTGGTATGATTGTATTGTTATGTTACTTGTTATTTGCATATGAACTTACTAAGCATTTATGCTTACTCCTTCCTTTTCATTCACTGTATTTTTGAACAAGCCGGCTCAGGAATCAGGACAGGTTGAAAGTTCGATCAAACTATCCAAAGGACTTTTATCTTGGTAAATGGCTTGTACAACTACTTAAGTATGGCATGTATAGCAATATACCTATTTTGTGTAAATAATTTTATGATATGGCCATGTTTGGTTGAGAAAATGTTTGATATTGATAAGTCATGGTGATGGCTAATTAGATCATGTTTGATATCGTGGAAATTTAATAGGTTATCTAGTTCATAAAAATTTATGGAAAGATGAAACTTGCCTTAAAACAGAATATTGCTGCAGCAATGACATGAATTTGAAAAATCACTAAAAATAGTATAAATGGAACTAAATGATGAGTAAGTTATGAAATTGAAGCTTAATGAGTCTATTTTCATATGGATTGAACAAAACAGGCATATAAATTATATTTTATGAGATATTTAAACTTTTGTGAAACAGGGCTAGAGTGATTTCTGGATCCCCTATTCTGACTTTAAAAATTCATAATAAATTTTACAAAAATAATTAGAAGTTTTTATTTATATTCACAGATTCCATATTGAGTCTAATTTTAAGAGAAACAAACCTCTTAGTCATTGAAATTCTGTATAGAGGGATATCTGATTCGTAATACACAGAGGTCAGAGCAGTCGAACCCTGAAACAAGGGAGACTTTAATTACTAAACTGTACCAATTGGCCCAACCAAAAATTCTAGGAAAAAATTAGTAAATATATATATGAGTCTAGATTCAGGGAAAATTTACGGATCTTGATTTTGAGTTTCATAACTCGAGATATGATTTTTCTTGTAACTGTGATGCGGGTAGCTAGAAAGCTGTGATTGTAGAAACAAATGATTGAAGTTCTTAATTTGATAAATTATGTTCGGTAACCCATCAAGCTCGATTCCAGCGATGGTCTTGGGCGTGGGGGCGTTACAAGGAAAGCTGATTGATCCATCTCAGAAGCCGGATTCATCGTCAAGACTGAAGATCTCCCTTAAATTTCCTTCAGGAGTTTTGGGTTTTCTTTATGTTTTGTTATCTTTATTCTTTTGAGATGTTTTCTTTCATAATTATGAACTAAACCTTCTAAATACCTAAGGGGAATGAAACCTAAGACGGATCTTGTTATTATTATCTAAATTGTATGATAAATATTTGACTTGTTCTTAATTATGTGTTCTTAATTCTTGTTTTAATATTCCAGTATATTGATTCAAGTTAATGCGCTTATTCAGAGGAGCAAAAGTCCCTGTCTAAGAGTAAATTTTTCGTAATTAAGCGGAGTTGATTGCACGCCTAGAGAAAGTGTGACAAGATTTTGCCAGTTTGGGGTGAAACCTAATAAGGGAGTGCATAGATCGAGTTAATGCAACACTAGGGTGTTAATTAGAAAGAGATTTCAGTTAATCAACCTAGGGTTAGACGTTATTAGTCTCGAGAGAGATAATAATATAACTTAGGGATTTCTACGGATCAAGTCAAATGAATAAATCGTTTGATTTAGAGTCAAATAACAAGTAAAGTCTAGGTGGATTTTTCCTTGGGTATTGTCTTAATCAATCGAGTTTTCCCAAAAGGTTTTCCCAATTTTCTCTCTATACACCCTTAGTTTAGTTAATTAGTTTAGATAAACAAATCCCTTAATTTTTAGGCTAGATAATAAAAATAAATTAATTACTAGTACTCTTGGTTCCTTTAGGTTCGACAATCTGGTCTTGCTAAAGCTATACTATTGTTTGATAGGTACACTTGCCTTCATCGTGATAATAGTTAGTTTCAAGAATGATTAATTATAAATTTTTAAAACCTGTCACGAATATCACGTATCAGATACTCGTCAACTTGTGTGAGCAGCACTGTATAGCTTTGTCATGACTGTCAACTTGTGTGAGCAGACACATTGATAGCTCTAGTGTGACCATTATATATGATATGAGATTGAGATAGCTTCGGCTATATTTGTGGCACTTAGGGTGTGTGATTCCCGAGTATCCAATAGTATTCCAAATGATTCAACGGGTAAAATAATGATGTGGATGAGTATGTATTTGATACGAGATGGAACAGGTATGTTCATAAACCATACCAGCATTGAATCGAAGAAACTCGTGAAATGTATAACTAACCTTGTGAATGAAAATTGTGGTAGGTTGATGGTTTGAAATGAGATATGTTTTGATATGTTTAAATTGCTTAAATTGTGCATAATTGATAATTTAAGTTTATTAATATACGAACTTACTAAGCTTTATAGCTTACTTTGTTTATTTTCTATCTTTTTGAGTGAAATCAAAGCTAGCTCAGATTCAGGAATCATCGGAGGCTTCATTACACTATCAAACTATCACTTTGGTACTTTTGAACTTAAGTATTTTAAGTATATGGCATGTATAGGAACTTTGGTCATGTTGGTATATGTGTTGTTAATGAATTTAGTCATTTGAAATGGCTTGTAAATATTAAGAGTTTGGTTTTGTTTATAGTCATGAGAGTTGGCTTAATCTGGTTGGTTTGGTTATGTCTATATATGTGCATATGGCTTGTGTTGTGAGTTTGATAATGGATGTATGATGCTTGTTAGTTATAGGTATTACGGATGCCAAATGGTTGATATTTGAGAATAAGTATACTTATGAGTTTGGGCAAAATGATGCATGTTTGAAAGTGTCTAATTAGTTGAATTGTGAATGTGAATTAGGTATAAATGGAATGGCCTATTTTGCTACTAGTGTGTAGTGTGGATGATTGTATAGACCTAGCATGAATTAGGTTTGATTTAGTTGGTTTGAATGTTCATTTATGCCATCTTTTGGTGCCATTTGGTTTGGTATAGGTGTATGCAAATTTGGGTGGCAAGATGGCTTGGTAAATAGCCTATTTTTGTCCACATGGCCATGCGTCTCAGTTGTGTGTGACACACGGTCAGGTTACATAGTCGTGTGTCCTCTGGTGTTGAATTAAAAATCAAGTCAATATGCTTCACATTGCTTAGCACACGGGCATGTGACTTGGCCGTGTGGCATAAGTCAGTATACCCTACAGGTTTGGCACGGCCTAGCACACAGCCTGGCACATGGGCATGTGTGGCCATTTCAAAGGGCACAGAGGCTAGTCACACGAGCGCGTGTGTTTGTTGTGTGACCCAAGTCAGAGAGTTGCACGGGGTCAGACATGGGCTGGGACACGACCATGTGATTCCATTTCAAATGTCCACACGATCTGTGACACGAGCATGTCTACGGTCGTGTAAGACACACTGGTGGGCCATATAGGCTATTAGTTTAGTGTCGAACTCTTCAAATGCATGTTTTGGGCCTTGTAGGCTCGTATTAGGGACGATGTGAATGATACTGAATGATGATTACTTGAAATTTGAAAATGTATGTGAAATAAATGTTTAATTATTTTATAAGTCTGGTAATGCTCCATAACCCTATTTTAGCATTGAATACAATAGAGGGGTGTTACATTTGTTGGTATTAGATTTTATATAGTAAATGGATCCCAATCAGGCTGTAGCTGATGATGTTGAGAGTAATGCATTAGCCTCTGTTCACAGAGTAGCATAATCTGAGTCGAGAACCGTAACAGGTAGCCGGGAAGAAGAGGCTAAAGAAACATTCTTCCAGATGATGAATGAGTGGTTTGCGGAGTTTGTTCGAACAAATCTGGTTGCTCAACAACCTCCACCCCCACCTAATCCCCAACCAGTTTCCATAGCTCCTCAAGGTGTGGAATTTTTAAAATTGAATAAACCGCCAGTTGATAAGATTCAAAAACACGGAGCCGAAGAGTTTAGAGCTATAGTTGACGACGATCCTGAGAGAGCCAAGTTTTGGCTTGAAAATATGATTCGAGTATTTGATAGGCTTTTTTGTACGTTGATTGAGTGTTTAAAATGTGTTGTATCACTTCTAAGGGACACAGTGTATTAGTGGTAGAATACTATATTATCAGTGGTGCCGAGAGAAAGGGTCACCTGGGAATTCTTTTAAGATGAGTTTAGAAAGAAATACATCAGTCAACGGTTTATGGATCAGAAACGCAAAGAGTTTTTGAAGCTGAAACATGGTCGTATGTCTGTGACTGAGTATAAGTGAAAGTTTGTGAGACTTAATAAGTATGCTCGAGAATGTGTTTCCATCGAGGCAATAATGTGTAAAAGATTTGAAGACGGACTGAACGAAGACATCAGACATCTAGTTGGGATTTTAGAGTTGAAAGAATTTGTTGTATTAGTCGATCGAGCTTGCAAAGCCGAAGAATTGGGCAAAGAAAAGAGAAAAGCTTTTACAAATTAGTAAAGAGGCTTTTATAGCCTTCTGTGAATCATTACATTTTGGAAAGAAATATTTGATTTCTTTTCCATGTTTGCTTTTCTTTTCTGCTGTGGTTCTTTCCTTTTTGCAAGTACCAGTGAGGATATCATGGCGGTGAGTGCGCTGGCGTTGATTCGTGCACCGATTACGGCGCGATATGGAGCTAGAGTCACGGTGCCGATGAAAGGTCACTGGAATAGCATGAGCCGAAGGGGCGTGACGATTAGAGTGCTTGCGGCGCGAAGCTTCTGGAAACCCTAGGGTTTCCTAACCTGCTAACTGATTTGGGCCTTTTGGGTTGAGGGTGTAATGGGCTACTGGGTAGTTTAGGTATTTGGGCTACGGTATAGGCTTGGGTGTAATTGGGTTTAAGTGTTTGTGGGCCTTGTAAAATGGACTTGTTTTAAAAAAACTTTATTTTTCTTTTATTTAGTTTATTCTGTTTTTTTTTAACTTTTAATAGCTCGGGCAAATTGGGCCAATTACAGCCTAAATTTATAACTTTATCCAGAAATTTAAATAATTCAAAGTCATTTACAGCCAAACAGATTAGTTCAATAACTTGCAAAGTAAACAAGTCAAATAAAATTAAATATAGAGCTCCATCAAAATGTATATACGAATATAATATTTATCTTTGCAGAGTATAGTCAGTTCGAATATTTTTTTCCTACTCGGTTTATTTTTGTCCATGCTTTGAATTCTAATACAGTAATATTTCCTCAATAACCCTTATGATTTTTTTTATTTGTGCCAATATAATCGAGATTTTTCTCAAGCACTTTTTATAAGGGTTATACTAGTCATATTGCACTATTTCAATAACCACGGATTTTATCATGTGTTTTCTTTTTAATTCGAACATCCTATACTTCTACAAATACAATTACCTACTCGTATCTACCTTTATCACTTGATATATTTAATCTCTTTTACCAATTTACAATCTAATAAACTGAACTAATTGATCTAAATATAAACAACCAAAATTATTTAATTTCAGGCTAGATTTACAATTTAAACAAACAACTTAGGTATATGCTCCTAAACAATTATTTGTATTTCTACAAGCTCAAGTACAAACATGTAATTAAAAACTAAAAACTAAAAACAAAAGAAGGAAAATAAAGAAAGATTTTTTTTTAAATTTTCAAAATTTCCTATGTTACCCCTACACTTTATTTGGCACATTGTCCCTGATGTGCAACTAAAAATTTAAAGGAAAGAGGTTACTTGATTGGCGTGATAAGTGCAACTCGATTAGTGAAACTACTCCTCCTTTCGATTTTGGCTCGCTAATATAGTGCCATAAAAAATTGTGGGGTTTTTACAAAGAAAAATCAACACACACAAATATATAGGAAATGTTTAGAATCAATCGAACTCAGATTCCAACTCCTCCACTAGCTTCCAAAATCTCCTCTTCTTTTGCTTGCCATGATTGTTTTTTTTTGGTTTCGTTCAGAGTTCATGCATGATTATTTTCTTCCTGGTTTCCATTTCCCTTCGGTTGTTATCTCTAGTAGCATTGCCGTGCATTGTAGTATGTCTACTACTCAATGTTTATCTCTTAATTACGCTCCTCCTTTGGGTTGTCCCATTCCCGTTCACGGTTGTGTTGTTGAATGGTTGCGAGTATGGTGCCATCCACAAAGTTGTTTGTATGTCATTTGGCTTAATGTAGGCAATACCCTGCACTGTATATTCAAGATATGCTCGAATGTTTTTCTCCGTTAATGTAGCTTGCTCTTTGTTTTTGTTGATAGCTTGCCATTGATAGTGGGCTTAACAGTATTGGGTGGTTTCCCTTAGAGGGTGGTGTGGCCATTGGAAATCTTTAATTCCATAATTCTCAGCTTCTCGGGTTGCTAAGTTCCCACATTATTGATTGCATGCAACTTGGTATTCCAGGTGTTATTGTATGCGCACGATCGTTTCTTCCAATGTCTGCTTTTGTGGCTGTGATACGCTACTTCTTGCTTTTATTATGTCCATGTGTGGTTCAAATGGCTTGGAGTTTTCATCTGCGCTTTGTCTTATTGCCATTCGATGTTATTTCATAAATAACTGGTTTAGGCTTGGTATAGGAAGACAACTATATTCAGGAGAATATTTGATATTAATGGCTTGGAGGGTGTTGGATGCTGATAGAGACATTCTATTGAGGCGTTCCAGGGCTAAATTTTCTGTGCAAACTTAGGAAATATCTTTGAAGATCGTGTTGAGCCAAGATCAAAATGTTTTTAAAATTGGATTATGTATCACGCCACGAAAAATGCATGGCGCAACACGACGCTAATTGTTCCCCTATTTGTATTGACTTTGATGATGTGTCATGCCATAGATGGAATGTGGTTCGACACAACTTCGATTTGGCCTTTCTAGGACTTGTGGAAGGTCATTGGTTGCCCGTATATGCGCCCTATTAGTGTCTCGCTTCCCCCTTTCTTTTGGAAACTCATTTCCTCTAATTTTAACATAACTTAACTAATATAATTCCTAATCTAAAAAATCTAAAACAAATTAGTTTACAATATTTACAAATTAAGTTCAATGGTTTAAACTTTATGTTTTGCTACTGGACTTGTCTAGTAATTCCTTGAACTTCACCATTGACTTTAGTTGTCAGTCTCGTTTGTATCAGCTCTTTTGATTGTTCTTTCTTTTATTAGAGTCTTGCCATTTGTCTTGTTCTCCCATCTTATGAGAAGCTACACTGTACAAATTGAAAAATACCTTTGATTGAGGCTATTAGGGGCTAATTTAAATAAGGCATAACACTCTTCCCTAGCTAATCATTCTATTGTATGATAATTGAATGTTACATGTCTACTGTCATCGTAATTCTGAAAAATTATTACTCCTTCTGCACTAATGAGTACATGTTAAGCATGTCTATTGCTACTATTAAAATAAATACATGTTAAGCATGTCTACTATTTATGGACTGTTCAGCTACAAGCATGTCATATTGCATTGCATGGGGTGGGATGATATGAACGGATGAAGTAGTGGCAGTTTAATAATCAAAAAACACAGGTGGTTCATCCACAACTTAGTGACATTTTATCTAGAAACTTTTTTATCTAAAAATACAGGTGGTTTACCCATAATTTTTTCTGGTAGTTTATCTACATGTCAGTGGTGGTTTATCCATAACATGGTGTTTAAGGATGGATGAAATCTAGGGAACTCTTACTATGGTGTGTAGTAAAGTTGGGTAGGATATTTTTTGATAAACTGTAATTGATTGTCATCCATGAGCATGTTCATGCAAAACTGTGAATTCTGAAATATTGTACTGATGTGTTTATTTGAAAAATTGATACTTTGAATTGTTATACGATTGTGATTATTCTAAGAATTATTATTTCATATGCTTTGTCTACTGTTTTACACTGATTTTCTTATGAAGGGACTCACACTGAGCTTATTAAGCTCACCGCCCTTTAATTTTTATCTTTACAAATAATCCTCAAGGTTAGGACACAGGCTCGACATCCAGAAGGCTTGGCTCAAATAGTTTTTAAATAAAAGTATTTTAGACTTATTAATTTGCAATTTATGTTATTCAGAAACTGTATTGTTTTATTTTAACTATGGCATGGGACTTAGGTTTGGGGTTTAATTTGGCATCCATGACATTATAATAGTTTAGATTTTTGAAACTTAGATAATAAATTATAATACATGAAATCTGGTTTTAAATTAAAACTACATTAAATATCACTTTTCTATTGCATTATTATGTAAATGAGATTTGAAAAATATATAAAATTGGAAATCAAATTTTGTAAAGTAATCATTAAACATCAACCGATTTTTTTAAATTGAATTATATCTTTTAGGAGCATGATACGATTTTCTACCAAGATAAAACAAAAGTTTTAAAATGATTGTTTTGTAATTGTAATAGTTTTACTTGGCCAGTCTGGTGACCAATGTAACCTTTAGAACTCGATTGTAATGTCTAGATCAGGTTACAGAGGTTAGATTTGGTGGTATCATAGCTTAGGTTTTTAAAACTTGGATTGTAGAATTTTTGAATGAGTCTGTACGCATGCATTAAAAAAGGGGTATTTTGGAAAAAATCATGCCACAAACTTGGGAAAAATGATTTTCTTCGAAGAAATTAAATTCAAGACTCTAATGCTGATCCTGACTTTGTTATTATTATTTATGAAATTGTAGTTAAACTTTAGACTCGAAAAAACGAAAGTGTTTCTATTAAACTTGGATTTTGGAGTAAAAGAAATTGTTAGTTAAGTTATTGTAATTAGTCCTTTTGGATTGTCCATGATAGTGAATAAGATATTTAATAGAAGCCCATTAGAGGTTTAAAGAGAAATGTTGTCTGGAACTGCATTGGAATCAGAGTTGCGTAGCGAAAGCGTGGTTGCTAGTTTAAAAGAAGGGATAACGAATTTTATGGTTAAGCGATTTATGTGTTAGCAGGGAAATATTGGGGAAAAAGATTATTTTTAGGAGGGGAGAGTTGTTACATCCCAAAAATTGGGTTAGTAGAATTGGGTTTGTGAAATTGAGATTGGTCACGCCCCGATTTATAAGGTTATCATGTGCGTTTGTTAAATAAATAAGTTATTGGTTTAATGGTTAAGTGTTAGTGAATTTGTCCTTGAAACTCAAGTTTGATTCCCTTTCTCCTATTTTATTATTTTCAGCAACTAGGGTAAAGTCACACCCTGAAATGTATATACGGTTAGGAATCTCGATTAAACAAGAAATTGAAATTAGGCTTGATGGTTAAGAGTTGGAGGATCCATTCAAAAGACCCAAGTTTGAGCCTTCTCTCCTTATCATATTTTATTATTTTTTGTAATCTAGTTCTCACACCCGAAATATATACATGATTAGGTGTTTATATTAAGCAATAAATGAGCTATAGGCTCAACGGTTAAGCATTAGTACCTCCCTAGAGATCCTAAGTTCGAGCCCCGTCCTCCCCTTTCATTTTAATTTAAATTTCGACAAATCTTTGGAAAATTGCATGTGTTGCCCCACACACGGCCACACAACCGTGCAACCTTTCCATACGGCCATCTGACCCTTGTTTTACAATTTTATCCAGAAACTTGTGAATTGTTCGGTTTAGTCCTTATATAGTCTCTGAATTGATTTTAGAGTTTTTACTCACTCAACTAAGTCATTGGTATTATGTCTATTCTAGAATATGTGATTTAATGACTAAATTACTATTTTCTATTGTATGATACGTGAATGTTACATGTCTATTATCACTATAATTTTGATAAATTGTTACTGTTATTACTGCGTTTGTGCTACTAAGTACATGTTAAGCTTGTCTATTGCTACTATTGATGTCACATCCCAAAATATAGGGAGTTAAATTAATCATGTTACAAAATTATGGGGTTGAAACGAATACCAAAAGTAGGGTAAAAAATAAAATAAAAATTAATTTAAGTATTAAGATAATATAATTAGGTTTTTTTATTGAGTTAGGACCTAATTAGAAAAGAGGTAAAATAAATATTAATAGTGAGTCCTAACTATGATTTTTAATAATTATATATGAACTAAAATAGGAGAGTATTAAAAAACTATAATAGTGAAATAAGTTAACAAGAAAAAGTTTTGAGTAATTATATAAACTAATAAAGAATAGATAAGTTAGGCCTCAAATAGATATGTACAATTAAGTGACTAAAATAAATAAGAAATAAGATAAAGCCTGTGTAACATTCCTAACATGTATCCATCACCGGAAAGGGGTTACGAGGCATTACTGAACAATAGCACAGTTCTGAACATTCTCATATTAACACAAGTCATATTCATAAATATAAAGCATATAACTAATTAAATATTTAACATACATTATAAATTATATTGCATATACGAATCATATGTTCATCACTTTAATGATAATCAAATACTTAAATAAAAATCAAACATTTTACTTCTTAATTCTATACATGCGCATGTTTAACCAAATAAAACATATCACATGGCATTTTGTCCATTAGCATATGCGGCATTATCAATTTCAAAAAATGATCAAATAAATTTCGTTAAACATTAAAATCTTTATGTATTTAACCACATTAAATTTGTACCATTTTCATACATTAGTAATGAAACATATCCAGCCTAGTTCACATAACATACTATTTTCTAATGCTATAAAGTGTCAAGACCGAATTTAAACATGATAATATCACTTAATATTCAAACTAAATAATATGTTTAACTATCATGTAATCAAATCAAACATATCAAAATCAATAAGCTAACTTCATAACAAAATTACAAATACATATTCAATTCATTTACTTACCTATTTGGCGATCAAAGTTAATCATTAAAGTCATACTAATTCCACCATTCAATCTTAAGTTAGAAATTTACCATTTACATTTTCGAATACAAATATATAATTGTCACTTATTAACTATCCATTTAACTAACAAAACATACCTAATAAATATTCATTATTTATCTTCATCAATCATGCCTATTTTATCAACCATTCAAACATAACATATGCATATACATTTCCATTGCAAACCGAAACAAATTGACCAATACTCATTCAAATACACACATATATATACATATATATATATCATCAACATTTTATTCCATTACTAAGCCTAATTATTAAACCATCCACAAAACAAAACAAAATATAATAAACTCCTACCATATTAGAACATAACCGTATATCCTTTAATGCCAATTCACATATTAACACCTAGATCAAACATAACAACCAAATTTTCATATGCTTTTATCCATGCACAACCTTAACAAAACCAACCACATGTACATCCTAAACTATCAACCATTTTCAAGGCATATAGTACCTACCACACATACTAAACATTCATAGCATGTAACTTCATAACCAAGATGAACATAAACCATACTCAACATAACTAAATTCAAACATAAAAGTTAAGCCATTTTAGCACGGCTTAGATTATACATAACCAAAATCTGACATTTCAAAACATAATCTAGCTTATACATGCCATAGATTTGAAAGATCACATATAAAGATACCGAAGATAGTCGATAGTGTGATAGACTTTGCTGACGATCCCTGAGCTCGTAACCTGATCCAAAATCTATAAAACAAAAACAAACATACACACACAGAGTAAGCTTTTATAGCTTAGTAAGTCATAAGCAAATAAACTATTCAATGACATGAACAATTCATTTAAAGTAAATCTAATTAAACCAACATAATCATATTAGACACAGAATCTTATGGTTTCACTTGTAAGATATACTTTTACAAATAAGTTTACTAAAGGCCGAATACACATATATAAATGCTAAGAAAATATCTTTCGATTCCAAAGCTAATTATCATTATGTTAACACATATACATATACTCTTGAGTCAAAATATGATATCATAAACATATACATAGCAATGGCCGAATATACTTCACATAGCACACATGTTCACATTAGTAACTCACTTACCTTATCTCAAGTAGGTAATAAACCAATTCATACCTAATCATTTTAGCTCATATTGCACATTTGATCACAACCTATCGTTGCCCGATGAACCATTCGGAATTGGATAGGACACTCGGATAATCACATATATTGTACAATGCCAACGTCCCAGACGTGGTCTTACATGTAATCACATATCGATGCCACTACCCTAGACAGGGTCTTACTTGCACACATATATCGTTGTCATGGTCTTACTCGCACATCACATATCAGAATCCTATGTCATGACATATGTATTCTAGCTATTCCTAAGGTTGATACAGGGCTTTCGGACATCATAACTTAATCGAAACGGATTCATAAACATAGCTGCCAAGCTTGTACACATTCGGCGAACTCATATATATATTCACATATTTCATTTCAGCATATATAACTCATATTAATTAAAATTAACTACGTCTATTTGCTTATAAACTTACCTCGGATGATGAAAAATAGAACGGGACGGCTAATCGACAATTTTAGTTTTCCCCCGATCCAAATCTGATTTTCTCTTTTCTTGATCTAAATTAATATAAATTAAACTTATTTAGTCAAATATTCAATAAAGTTCATCCAAAAACACATAAATAGGCAAATTACACTTTTACCCTTGACATTTCATTTTTTTTCACAATTTAGTCCCTATTGCACAAAACACAAAATATGCAAAATTTCAACACACCTACGTTAGGCCGACTGTTCCTAGTGTCCATACAAGTCCATATATTTCATTTATTTCATATTTTAGTCCCTTAATTTATTATTTTTGCAATTTAGTTCTAATTACTCAAAATAATCAAAAACTCTAACACAAAACATGTTAACCCAAAACTTATCTTTCATATTTCATCATCAAACAAAAAAAATCACAAGCTTTCAACAATGAAATAACTTAAAATATTCATCAAAATCAAAAATTCAAGCATGGGTCTTGTAGATAACTTAGCAACGATCTCAAAAACATAAAAGTTATCAAAAACTGAGCTAGTTACATACCTTGATTAAGCTTGAATGTGGCCAAACCTAGGTTTTCTTTTGTTTCGGAAAGAACACAAATAATAACACATATAATGACTTCTATTTTTATGTTATAATATAACATATATTAACTTAATACTTAATTTACATTTTTAACCTTTATAATAAAATTATAAAACCATTATAATCATGGCCATTACCGTACACTCTATTGTCAATGGTCTAATTGCTTCATAAGTGCTTCATATTAATAAGACAAGTTCAAATAAGCACTTTCACATCTAACCACCAAATTTTCATTTTACGCGATTCAGTCCTTTTATTTAATCAGACACTCAAACAACAAAATTAAAGCATGAAAATTTCACAGATATAAATTCACACATAATAAACACATAAAGTAATTTGTTAAATATTTTTTGACTCGAATTCATGGTCATGAACCCACCGTTCCGAATAGGGTTTAAATCTGGCTGTTACAGCCTGAATGGTAATGCACCCTTCTCTTTCTCTTATGGTTTTAAGTTCAAATCCTTTACTTTCCTTTTATTTTGAAAAATTGACAAGCCTCCAACAAGAAGAAATATTAATAATTAAGCATAAAAAAATAGATAAGAATTGGGTAATAGCCCAATGGTTAAGGTGCTAACCTCCATATGGGTTTGAATCACGCCTCTTTCTTTCCTCTTCTGTTTTAAATTTTGATTTTGCAAAAATATGGGAAACTGCAAGTGATGCCCCCAACCTTGGTAAAATTATAGTGGCGCCCCGAAGGTTTACAAACCTTGGGAATTCACCCCAATCCAATCCCAACTAGAATTCATATATTATCATTGTTTAAAATTTAAATAGAATTAAAATTTCATATCTTTTTATCTTCTTATCCTAATGTGAATTTCAAATTACTCATTTTCAAATTTAATAGAATTTATCCTCCTTCATTCTATTTATTCACTATTTTTCCTTCAAAACCCATATTATAAATTTCTTTCAAATTCTTGAGTTCTTTCTTTTTCACTTCCATTGTTAAATCGACTTTCAATCAAGGAATTCAAAATATTCAAAACCATCCCTCTTTTCTCGAGTAGATTATCAATCTCTCCAAAGCTAAATGTTTTTAAGTCTTCAAATCAGGTGTGGGATCTAAACTTAAAACATTATGTACGATTAATTATAGTGTTAGAAAATTTAAAAAGTTGTTATGCAAACTGTATAATATGCGAACCTAGAGGAAATATCACGCGAACACTATAGGAATTATAATGTGAACATGTAGAAGTTATATGTGAACCCATAAAAATTATATGCAGACCATAACTGCTTAATAGGTGAGTTTTACATATTTAATTATGCGAACTCTACGTATGCTTTATGTGAACCCCTGTATATATGTGTATATGTGAGATTGATTGAATGCATGATTGCATGTCATTTGATGATAATTTGGGTTAATAAATGTGCTAAATAAGCATAGTATCAATTTTTGATATGATAAGTATATGTGTATATTACATGAAATGGGGAATGGAGGACACCTCAAACCCGGCCTAAACGTTATGGCCGAATTTGGCGATGTCACAAGGAATGGGTCTGAAATGATTTTGACTTAATAAACCATCAAAATTTCATAATTTACTGAAAACACCGATTAGTTAGTTCATTCGTCAAAAACTTATTACAGCGGAAGCCTTAAAACCGTTATAATTTGAAAATGCAGTCATGTTTTTAGAAAACCTTTGTTTGCATACAAACCATGATTTCCAAAAATGTTTTGTCGAAATATGCAAATTAACAAGCAATCAAAACCAAAATCAACGGTTAAAAATCCATACGGTTCAGAGAGTCCTAGAAATTACATACTCCCAATAAATCTGAAATTTAATATAAAAACCATAAATTAATAACCCTAAACAGTCTCTGGTCGAATGGTCATCGCTGAGTCCCCTTCTCATCGATCCGCCTAAGTCTGTGGATTACCTGAATAGAAAATATAAACAGAGGTGAGTTTACGTAAACTCAGTGTGTAACCCAACAGAAATAGTCATGCAATCATCCAGAAACATCATATACAATCAGATACAGATCCAGGCTCATGCCTATCCTAGATATAGATAACAGAATCAGATGTATAGATAAAATATACAGAATCCTACCCCCATCCTCTACACACCAACTCTGACCATCCCAATGCACCATGTGGGGTTTAAAACACCCACTCATCCTACACACCATATCGTGTCATTTAGACACATGTCAGATAATGTGCAGCCAAACTGCCAGAATAAAGGCGATGATCGCTATACAGGACACTTCCTCCTCATAAACAAATCCCACCCTAAATCAGATACAGATAACAGATACATAAATAACAGATTAAACATGCTCAACATGCTTATATACAGATAATAGATATACATATAGCGTAATAACCAGACATGCATAATAGTATCATACTCAGAACATATTTTCAAACTATCAGATCACTTCGTTCTAAGGTTTGGTTACCCCTTACATGCCCACAGTCAATCGGAATGACCTATGCAACCCTAGGGAAAATTTTAGATTAATGGGCTCACATGCCTGTGTGGGCCCACACACCCAGGTTAGCCTTGCCCGTGTGGCCCACATGGCCTGGCTCAGAAACCCATACGCCCATGTGGAATGCCCGTATGGGTACATATACCCAACTTGGCTCGGCCTGTGTAGCCCACAAGGCCACACTCGAGCCACTATAAGGCCGTGTCTTATGCTCGACCATGCCTACGTCGATCATACGGTGTGTCTCGCACACGGCCATCCACACGATTGGCCATATACTAGTATGGCGTCGACAGTGGCCATTTTTGGCTTTTGCCAAAACTCAATTTTTTGCGTTTTAGGTACACACCCGATACGATTTTGATGCAAAACCACTCTCGAGCCTTCTAAACCCTAAAAACAGAGTACCCAACACCCTTAAGAAACCAATTTTACAAGTCTAACACAATTACTCAACTACACAAACATCGACTTATCACTTACCGAAATAACCACCAGCTCGAATCAAGTCGTTAAAGTGAAAATCAATGCTTCATGGCATTCACCTATGAAACAAAATTCATCGATTACTCACCAACTATCGTCTATCATAACATTGCTCACAACTCAAAACCCAAACACTAATAATAAGCAAGCCTTCACATACCAAGCCGATTAAAGAACCCAAAACCCGCAGTCGCAACAATTCGGACGACGAAAATGACAACAATTAAAAAAAAAGGGAATTTGAAAGTGGAAAAAAATAAGGGAGGAGAGGAAAATGTTAGAGAAGAAAAGAAGTTTTTGGGAAAAAGAATAAAAATTAAATTAGAAATCTAATTTTCCCCTAATTTTACTCCCACAAATCCCACTACACATAACTTCCTCAAACTTTTAGCTCCACTGAAACTATCTCATGCAACTGAGCAAAATTAAGACCTACGCTCGCGCAGGGATTTGAACATAAGACCTCCCACACACTAACTCCTTACCACTTGAACCAACAGCTCATTCTGATATGAATTTACAGGAAATTTAATATAGCCTATTGAACAAGGATAAGGCTTAGATCCAAAAATAACAAAGTTTGGCAAAGGTGGGACTTGAACCCAAGACCTCACATACACACCAAGAACACTTAACCACTAAAGCAGATACACAGTTGTGTTAGATTTTACATAAACATTAATAAATAAGTCAGGGCGTTACAACTCTACCCTCTAAAAGAAATTTTGACCTCGAAATTTAACTGATCAAAATAGATGAGGATACTGCTGACACATCGAGTCATCAGGTTCCTACATGGTTTCCTCTGTGCTATTATTCTGCCACAGAACCTTTACTAACATAATAGACTTCCTCCTCAAAACCTTAAATCACAATCCGTAATCTGAATCGGCTTCTCCTCAAAGGTCAAATCTGGTTTAACCTCGATCTCCTCAACAGAAACAATGTAAGATAGGTCAGACTGATACCACCTCGACATCGAGACGTGAAACACATCATAGATATGGTCTAACTCTGGAGGTAGCTCCAACTGATAAGCAACCGATCCCACACGCTTCAGAATTTGATACAACCTAATGAACCTAGGGCTCAACTTGCACTTACGATCGAATCTTAGAACTTTCTTCCACTAAGAAACCTTAAGAAACACGAAGTCCCGCACAGAGTACTCAATATCACTCCTCGTCAGATTCGCATAAGACTTTTACCGATCAAAAGTCACCTTCAAATGATCCCGAATCAATCTAACCTTGTATTCAGTCTCAGAAACCAACTCAGGACCCAAAACTCGACACTCACCCAACTCAGTCCAACATAGCAAAGTACAACACTTATGACAATATAAAGCCTCGTAAGGTGCCATCTGGATACTAGACTGGAAACTGTTATTATAGACGAACTCAGCTAGCGATAGATAATCCTTCCAACTACCTCGAAAATAGATCATGCAACTCCAAAGCATATCCTCAGTATCTGAATCACACTCTCAGATTGACCATCAGTCTGAGGATGAAACACACTATTAAAGTCCAATCTCGAACCCAGAGCCTCATGCAATTTCTTTCAGAACTGAGAAGTGAAACGAGGATCTCTATCAGAAATAATTGAAACAGGAACCCCATGCAGTCTTACAATCTCAGAAATGTAAAGCTTCGCTAACTTCTGCAGAGAATAGTCCGTCCGAATCAGAATAAAGTGAGCAGACTTAGTTAATCGATCCACAATGACCCAATCAGAATCCTTCTTAGTGGTGTCAAGGGCAACCCACTAACAAAGTCCATCGTCACTCGTTCCCATTTCCATAAGGGAATCTTAACCGGTTGTAACAAACCTGAAGGCAACTGGTGCTCAACCTTAACTTGCTGGCACGTCAAACATCAAGCAATAAAATCTGTAACCTCATGTTTCAAACCCGGCTACCAATACAACTCACGGAGATCCTGGTACATCTTATTACCATTGGGATGCATAGTATATAGGCTACTAAGCACCTCCCTCAGAATCGACTGCCTCAAATCAGAATTATTCGGCACGCAGATTCGACCTCAAAAATACAGAATTACATCGCTATTTAGCCCAAAGTCAAAAGTACTACCACTCTCAAGCTGACGAAACCATAATCCTAGAGACTCATCCTCTAACTGCTTATCTCGAATCTGATCAATCCAATTCGACTTAACTTGCAACTCGGCTAATAGACCCCATCATCAAACAAACTAAAGCGAGCAAACATTGCCCTAAAATCAGTTATCGCTCTTCGACTAAGAGTATCAACCACCACATTGGCCTTACTAGGATGATACTCAATCATGCAGTCATAATCTTTGAGTAGCTCAATCCATCGACGTTGCCTAAGATTCAACTCCTTCTGGGTAAGGAGATACTTGAGGCTCTTTTGATTAGTGTAAATAATACACTTCTTACCATACAAATAGTGCCTCCGAATTTTCAACGTAAAAACAATCGTAGCCAACTCGAGATCACGCGTCAGATAATTTACCTCATGTGTCTTAAGTTGACGGGTTGCATAAGCCATAACCTTACCATCCTGCATTAGAACACAACCCAAACCAACATGCGATGTATCACTATACACCACAAACTATTTACTAGATTCAGGCTATGTCAAAACAATAGCTTCTCAAAGCTCGATTGTTGCGCATCAGTCCAAATGAAAGGAGCTCCCTTGCGTAGAAGCTTAGTCAACGGAACTGTGATCAGAGAGAACCCATCGACAAACCGCCGGTAATAACCCACCAAACCTAGAAAACTATGGATCTCAGATATGTTCTTAGGCTGTTTCCAATCTAGCACATCCTAAATCTTTCTAAGATTAACACAGATCCCTTTAGCAGAAACCACGTGACCCAGAAAGGTTACCTCATGCAATTAGAACTCACATTTGCTCAACTTAGCGTAAAGCTATTTTTCACAGAGAATCTGAAGTACTACTCTAAGATGCTCATCATGTTCATCCTCGGTCTCAGAGTAAACTAGAATATCATCAATAAAGACCACGATGAACTGATCCAGATATGGTTGAAAGATTCAGTTCATTAAATCCATGGATGCCGTCGGAGCATTCGTCAGACTAAAAGGCATCACTAGGAACTTGTAATATCCATAACGAGTCCTAAATGCTGTCTTATAACATCCACCTTCTTAACCCTCAACTGATGATAGCAAAAAATGAAGACCAGTCTTTGAAAACACCGAAACCCCTTGCAACTGATCAAACAAGTCATCGATCCTCGGAAGTGGATACTTATTCTTCACAGTTAACTTATTCAACTGCCAATAATCGATGCACATCCTCATGGTCCCATCCTTCTTCTTAACAAACAGAATTGGTGCTCCCCATGGAGACACACCAGGATGGATGAAATCACAAATCCAGAAGCTCTTGCAGTTGAGCCTTAAACTCTGTAAACTCCTTCGGTGCCATATGATATGTAGTGATAAACACCGGAACTGTACCCGGTAGAAGCTCAATTCCGAACTCAATTTCTCGATTCGGAGGTAAACCTGGTAACTCCTCAGGAAAGGCATTCAAAAAATCCCTCACTGTTCTAATATCCCTAACAAAAGAGTCCTTAAAAACAAAAACATTGACATAAGCCAAATATGCCTCACATCCTTTTCGAACCAATTTCTCTGCCACAAGCGTGGAGATCACATTAGACAGATAATCTCAACGCTCACCGATCACAACCACCACATTATCATCCTCAGTTCTCAGAACGACCCTTTTAGTAACGCAGCCCAAAATAACTCGTTGCTTAACCAACCAATCGATACACAAGATCAAGTCAAAATCCCCAAATGGAAGCTCCACCAGATCTGCCAAAAATACCGCCCCTTGTACCTCTAATGGAACTTCCCTATAAATTTTACTAACCCGAACAGGCTGCTCCAACGAACTCAGTACAATAACTCACTAGTAGTGCTCTCAACAGAAATCCCCAAGTTTTCATATACAGTAGCTACATAAGAGTGTGTAGAACCTATTTCTATCAGAGCAATATAAGGTACATCAAAAATTAAGAATGTGCTAGTGATAAAATTTGGCCAAAAATATCACCCCTTGTACTTCTAATGGAACTTCCCTATAAATTTTACTAACCCGAACAAGCTGCTCCAATGGACTCAGTACAATAACCTCACTAGTAGTGCTCTCAACAGAAATCCCCAAGTTTTCAGATACAGTAGCTACATAGGAGTGTGTAGAACTTATTTCTATCAGAGCAATATAAGGTACATTAAAAATTAAGAACGTGCTGGTGATAAAATTTGGAGCATCTTTATTCTCTCGGCGTCGAGAAACATAAACCAACGCAGGTTGCCTCGCTTCAGTCTGACCAGCATCTTTGCCTGGTGCTCTCTGCCCTCGGCTCATACCATTACCACCTTTAGCCGGTCTACGACCGCTAGGTGGCTACTAAACTGCCCTCTAAGGCTGCACAAAACCTGGTTTTGAAGCTTGCATCTGATTTGCCCACTATGGACACTCTCTAATACGGTGCTATAAGGATCCACACCTCAAATAAGTCCCAATCCTCCTCCAACACTCGTCCGGATGGCGCCTACCACAATCTCCACATGGCTGAATCCCAGTAGGAGCAATATGAGCCCTCATTCTAACCGGCCCATCAGGTGTGGCCTTTTTCTTAGGCCTCTGAATAGAACTAAAGGGCTTTGAATCCCTCTTATTCTTACCCCTCTCTCGTTCCCTATTCTAGTGCTCCACGTGCTTAACATCCTCGGTGATTTCCACCTTCTCAACCAGAACTACAACCCTCTCTAAACTCCTCAGCATGGCTTGGGACAGTGCGCCGTCCCCAGCCAAACGGCTTTGAGACCCAGTCTCAGTAGTAGGTGAAACCAGTGTCTCACTCGTATCCAAGTTTGGCATACTACACAGAGAGGAAAACTCAGCTTGAGCCCCTCTAAGGCTTCTACCATGGCCTCGAATGCCAAGTTCGGGTGTTCCACGAGCGCTCATCGTAAATTTTGAAATTTTATCTACATTATAAAATTTTGTGCATCAGTTCCAGTATTTATTAACAAATATTTTATGCATCAGTTATCAGAACTTCAGAAGTGTTTTTAGAGGTTTCAGTCTCCTAACCATCTCAGTATAGTTTCAGAAAGTACTATCTGCAGTGTTTCAGAACAATTTAATCTAAGTATAGAGATACTTACAGGATTGGTGCCGGAGACTTAGTGTATTACATACTTTCTCAAATTATCCAAAATATTTGAAAACCAATTCTTTTTAAATCACAATTTTAGAACCCAAAATTCACAGCCCAAGTTTTGTAACCTGGCTCTGATACCACTAAATGTAATAGCCCAAACCCGGCCTAGACATTATGATCGAATCTGGCGATGTCATAAGGAATGAGTTTAAACCGTTTTGACTTAATAAACCATTAACATTTCATAATTCACTGAAAACATCGATTAGTTAGTTCATTTGCCAAAAACTTATTACAGCGGAAGCCTTAAAATTGTTATAATTTGAAAATGAGGTTGTGTTTTTAGAAAACCTTTGTTTGTGTAAAAATCGTTGTTTTCAAAAACATTTTGTCGAAACATGCAAATTAACAAGCAAACAAAACCAAAATCAACAGTTAAAAATCCATACAGTCTAGAGAGTCCTAGAATTTACAAACTCTCAATAAATCCAAAATTTATGGTCAAGTGGTCACCTCTGAGTCGCTGTGACATCGATTTGCCTAAGTCTGTGGATTACCTAACCAAAACAGACAAACAGAGGTGAGTTTCTATAAATTCAGTGTGTAACCCAATAGAAATAGACATGCAATCATCCAGAAACATCATATACAATCAGATACAAATTCAGGCTCATGCCCATTCTAGATACAGATAACAAAATCAGATTTATAGATCAAATATATATAGAATCCTATCCTATCCTCTACACACCCACTCTGACCATCCCAACACACCATTTGGGGTTTAAAACACCCACCTATCCCTACACACCATATCATGCCATTTTGACACATGTTAGATAATGTGCAGCCAAACTGTCAGAATAAAGGCGATGATCGCCGTACAGAACACTTCCTCCTTATAGACAAATCCCACCCAAATTCAAATGCAGATAACATATACATAAATAACATATTAAACATGCTCAACATGCTTATGTACAGATAACATATATACATCTAGCATAATAACCAAACATTCATAATAGTATCATACTTGGAACATATTTTCAGACTATCAGATAACTTTGTCTAGGGTTTGGTTAGCCCTTACCAGCCCTACAATAGGCCTACAGTCGATCGGAATGACCTATGAGACCCTAGGGTAAATTTCATATTAATAGGCCCACACGCCCAGATTCGCCTTGCCCGCGTGGCCCACAAGGCCTGGCCTAGAAACCCACACACCCAACTTGGCTTGGCCCGTATGGTTCACATGGCCACACTCGAGCCACCACACGATTGTGTCTTGAGCACGGCCATGCTTATGTTGATCAGACGACTGTGTCTCATACACGGCCATCCACACGGCCGACCACACGCTGGTGTGGTGTCGACAGTGGCCATTTTTGGCTTTGCCGAAACTCATTTTTTCACATTTTGGGTACACACTTGGTATGATTTTGATGCGAAACCACTTCCGAGCCTTCTGAAACAAAAAAATAGAGTATCCAACACCCTTAAGCAACCAATTTTACATGTCTAACACAATTACTCAACTACACAAACATTGACTTATGGCTTACCGAAAAGACCACCACCTCGAATCAAGCCGTTAAAGTGAAAATCGATGCTTCACTGCCTTTACCTATGCAACAAAATTCATCGATTACTCACCAACTATCGTCTATCATAACATTGCCCACAACTCAAAACCAAACGCTAATAATAAACAAACCTTCACTTACCAAGCCGATTAAAGAACTCAAAACCTACAGTAGAAATAATTTGAATAAGAAAATGACAGTAAGAAAAAAAAAGAATTTGAAAGTGGAAAAAAATAAGAGAGGAGAGGAAAACGTCAGAGAAGAAAAGAAGTTTTTGGGAAAAAGAACAAAAAATAAATTAGAAATCTAATTTTCTGATACGTGATATTCGTGACAAGTTTTAAAAATTTATAATTAATCGTTCTTGAAACTAACTATTATCACGATGAAGGCAAGTGTACATATCGAATAGTAGTATAGCTTTAGCAAGACTGGATTGTCGAACCCAAAGGAACCAAGAGTACTAGTAATTACTTTCTTTTTATTATCTAGCCTAAAAATTAAGGGATTTGTTTATCTAAACTAATTAACTAAACTAAGGGTGCACAGAGAGAAAATTAGGGAAAAGCTTTTGGGAAAACTTGATTGATTAAGACAATACCCAAGGAAAAATCCACCTAGACTTCACTTGTTATTTGACTCTGAATTAGACGATTTATTCATTTAACTTAATCTGTAGAAATCCATAAGTTATATTATTATCTCTCTCAAGACTAATAATGTCTAACCCTAGGTTGATTAACTGAAATCTCTTTCTAATTAACACCCTAGTGTTGCATTAACTCGATTTATGGATTCTCTTATTAGGTTTCACCCTAATCCAGTAAAATCTTGTCACCCTATCTCTAGGCGTGCAATCAACTTCGCTTAATTATGAAAAATTTACTCTTTGACAAGGATTTTTGCTCCTTTGAATAAGCGCATTAACTTGAATCAATATCCTGAAATATTAAAACAAGAATTAAGAACACATAATTAAGAACAAGTCAAATATTTATCATAGAATTCAAATAATAATAACAAGATCCGTCTTAGGTTTCATTCCCCTTAGGTATTTATGGGGTTTAGTTCATAATTATGAAAGAAAACATCTCAAAAGAATAAAGATAACAAAACATAAAGAAAACCCAAAACTCTTGAAGGAAATTGAAGGCAGATCTTCAGTCTTGACGATGAATCTGGCTTCTGAGATGGATCAATCAGCTTTCCGTGAGTAATTCCTTGCCTTCTCCTCCGTGCCCACCTTCTAAGTGCCTCCTCAGGTGTTTAAATAGGCTTTAGAATGCCTAAAAGCCTTCAAGAGTGACCTTTTCTGAATAGAACTAAACTTGGGCTCGACAGGGACACGCCTGTGTGTGATTTCTTTAATCCGTGTTCAAGGCTGTTACATAGGGACGGGTGTGTGGTCTACCTGTGTAAGTCATGCTTCGATTCTGCCAAATAGACACGTTCGTGTGGCGTACCCGTGTGAGGAAGTCCAGGCCATGTTGGTTTCCCATGTTGGTCCATTTTATCTGTTTTCAGCTTGTTTCTCGCTCTTTTTACTCTCCTATGCTCACCTAAGTATAAAACATGAAATTAAAGGATTAAGAGCATCGAATTCACCAAATGTAAGGAGAATTCATCCATAAATGTGCTAAGCGTGGGATAAAAATATGTATAAATTACGGTTTCTCAAATAGCCCTACACTTAAGTGTTTGCTTGTCCTCAAGCAAAATCCTCAACTCACAATCAAAATAAATTCGTCTCAACTTATAACCCCTATCAATAATATCCCAAAAAAACCATAAGTAATCATACATTGAGAATTCAACTACAAGAACATCAAAGTTTCAAACATTCCAAGTTGAGCATTTTATCACAAAAACATAGGTGTCTCCCTTCATCTAAGTGATTACCTTTGATTCAAAATATCACAAAGTTTAACATCCTCACTAAAGATTCACTCAAATCACTCGAGGTGTTTTAAGGACAATAAATGAAGTACTCATTAGTCAATATGAAAAGTTATTACCATAGGCTGTCATGAAAGTCAAATCTCTACCACTTTATATTGAGATGATACATCAATCAAAAGGTCTTTAGAGGGTTGTAACGTGGCTTTGATGAGGGGGTGTGGTCACAAGCTAAAAGAGAAGGTTAGAATTGAGATTGAATTGAAAAATTACCTAATTAGAAAAATAACTAATCATCAATTGAAAACAAGTGAGCTTCTTCTCAGAATATGGGATTAAACACTTAAGCTCAAAAATAATGAATTACTACTAAAATGTATGTATGGTTTTTTTTAAGAACAAGTCAAATAACATAGGCTAACTATCAAAGATAAAATATAGCTAAGAAATTTATTCAACTCAAATCTCGACAAAAAATAGGGATCAAACTGGAAGGATTTCAACAAAAATGGATTATAGGTTAATATTAAAGGTAAATCAATAAATGGCTTGTTAGGATCAAAGGGGGTTCACTAATGGTTAATTATGAAGCTAGGATTTTATGGAGTGAGTGGGTTAAACCTAAGTGCCTTTATCATCTCAACATATGAAATCAAAGGTGTGGTCTTGACATGCATAATCAGGCAAGTTCTAGAATAACAAATCAATATTGATGCACTCAAAGCAACAATAAAAGTGAGCATGAAAGAAATAATAGAAGCTCTTAAAGGTTCAAGATCTCACAAAAATTATGGCTTTTAGATGTTAAACCTGCGAATTTCAACTCAAGATAATACCTGATCTTGGGGAAACAACCTAAAATTTTTAAAGCTTAAAATCAACTTATCATGCTTGATTCTCTAATTCCTTAAAGTTTAAACCATCAATGCATGAATGCCTATGTTTTAATTCAAAACATATCAATAAAGATCATAAATTAATCAAAATCCATTCTAATACTGATAAGAGAAAATCACATGAGAATAAGACAAAATTCAGGGATTTTTCTGATAAAGATATAAACAACCCCCTACACTTAAGATGTACATTGTCCTCAATGTACAAAGTTAGATATACTAAAAAATGTAGATATATAATCATAAGATAAAGAGAGAAGTGAAACTTCCTGAATGATGAATGGACTCCTTGAATTGGAGTTATGGAGAATAATCAGCTAAGGCAATGATGAGAGTGGAGGAGGATACTCTGGTGGTGGTAAAGGTTCATTAGTCCATAAGTCCTGCGCCAAAAGAATATTATATTTGGTAGTAGCTATGGTTGTGGTCGAGCGGAACATGGCAGCCGTGGAGAACCTTTTCCAGTGGAGTTTTAAGTTCCTAAGTGATGATGAGCTTTAGAGCTCTTTATAACTGTGATAAAATCAAGAACTCTTTAGGAAATATAAGGAAGCATAATTACTCATAATGAAATAGCCAAAACTATAAATTGTTCAATAAAAATATAAAACCTAAAAATGAAATAGTATTAAAGGAAAGTAAAATAAAAAGTACTTTAAGAAGATAAATAAAGATAAAAATAATCAATAATAAATAAAAAGTTTTAAAACATCGTCATCGCTGGATGATTCGTGAGGTAGTGGTGGCGATGAGATGTGAAGGTGCTGACAAATCTGATGTAGAGTAGCATCAATGTGATCAAAGCGCTGAAAACACTACCACTCAAATCGAGTAAGGCACTTAGAGATGGTAGAGTATGAAGCCGCCGCATGAACTGGATGATGGATGGGTGGTGGCTGAGACGGTGGGTCCTCATGCTATGGAGGGACATCGTTAGTAATGTCCTCTAGGTCCTTCTCCTCGGTGGACTGGACCAGGCAGTATTAGGGAGGGTCAACTCCACGTTGTCGCTCAATCATCCTCATATGTAGCATACTCGAGATGCCTTGTGGGGACATCTGGCCGATGAGGGTGAGGGAGGATGATTGTGCTGCTGTGTTGAGGAGCCCGAAGTACAGTGCCAGTCTAGTCACATAGGGGCCAATGGAGATAACTCCTCTCCTATGTCACTCCGTCTGATGGCGAATGGCGAGGGCAATGAAATAGGCAAGGTCGAAGATGTGCCTATTCGCCATGCTCCATGATGCATGATATTCGTGACAGGTTTTAAAAATTTATAAATGAATCGTTCTTGAGACTAACTTATTATCACGATTAAAGCAAGAGTACCTATCTAACAGTAGTATAGTTCAGCAAGATCGGATTGTCGAACCCAAAGGAACCACGAGTACTAGTATTTACTTCCTTTTTATTATCTAGCATAAAAATCAAGAGGTTTGGTTATCTAAACTAATTACTAAACTAAGAATGCACAGAAAAAATTTTAGGAAAATACTTTTTAGAAAATTCGATTGATTAAGACAATACCTAAGGAAAAATCCACCTAGACTTCACTTGTTATTTAACTCTAAATCAGACGATTTATTCATTTGACTTGATCCATATAAATCCCTAAGTTATATTATTATCTCTATCGAGACTAGTAACGTCTAACCCTAGGTTGAATAACTGAAATCTCTTTCTAATTAACACCTTAGAATTGCATTAACTCGATTTATGGATTCCTTTATTAGGTTTCACCCTAATCCGGCAAAATCTTGTCACCCTATCTCTAGGCGCTCAATCAACTCTGCTTAATTACAACAAATTTACTCTTAGACAGGGTCTATTCCTCATTTGAATAAGAGCGTTAACTTGAATCAATATCCTGGAATATTAAAACAAGAATTAAGAACACATAATTAAGAACAAATCAAATATTTATCATACAATTCAGATAATAATAACAAGATCCATCTTAGGTTTCATTCCCCTTAGGTATTTAGGGGTTTTAGTTCATACTTATGAAGGAAAACATCTCAAAAGCATAATGATAACAAAACATAAGAAAACCCAAAACTCCTGAAGGAAATTGAAGGGAGATCTTCAGTCTTGATGATGAATCTGACTTCTGAGATGGAACAATCGGCTTTCCTTGAGTAATTCCTTGCTTCCTACTCTGCATCCCCCTTCTAAGTTCCTCCTTAGGTGTTTAAATAGGCTTTAAAATGCCTAAGAGCTCCCAAAATTGGCCTTTTTTGAATGGGGTTATACTTGGGCTCGGTAGGGACACACCCGTGTGAGAAAGTCCAAGCCATGTTGATTTCCTATGTGGGTCCATTTTCTCCGTTTGCAGCCCATTTCTCGCTCTTTTTACTCGCCTATGCTCTCTTAAGTATAAAACATGAAATTAAAGGATTAGGAGCATCGAATTCACCAGATCTAAGGAGAAATAATCCATAAATGTGCTAAGCATGGGATAAAAATATGTATAATTTATTGTTTATCAAATACCCCACACTTAAGCATTTGCTTGTCCTAAAGCAAAATCCTCAACTCACAATCAAAATAAATTCTTCTCAATTTATAATCTCTATCAATAATATCTTAAAATAATCCATAAGTATTCATACATTGAACATTCCAAGTTGAGCATTTTATCACGAAAACATAGGTGTCTCCCCTTATCTAAGTGATTACCTTTGATCAAAATATCGCAGAGTTTAACATCCTCACTAAAGATTCACTCAAATAACTCAAGGTGTTTAAGGACATCAATAAAGGCACTCATTAGTCAATATGAAGAGTTATTACCATAGGCTTGCTTGAAAATCAAATCTCCACCACTATACATTGAGCTGATACATTAATCAAAAAGGTCTTTTTAGAGGGTTGTAACATGGCTTTGGTTGGGGGTGTGGTCACAAGCTGAAAGAAAAGGTTAGAATTGAGATTGAATTGAAAAATTACCTAGCTAGAAAAATAACTAGTCATTAATTGAATGCAAGTGAGCTTCTTCTCAGAATATGGAATTGACACTTAAGCTCACAAACGACGAATTACAACTAATATGTATTGAAGTACACTTTTTTTTAAGAACAAATCAAATACATAGAAGAGCAAAACATAGTTAAGCAATTAGCTCAAATCAAATCTCGACAAAAATAGGGATCAAATTAGGGGATTCCAATAGTAATGGGTTATGGGTTAATATTGAGGGTAAATCAATTAATGGCTTGTTAGGCTCAAAGGGGTTCACTAAGGGTTAATTATGAAGGTAGGCTTTTGTGGAGTGAGTGGGTTAAACCGAAGTGCCTTTATCATCTTGACATATCAAATCAAATGTTGTGGTCTTGACATGCATAATCAAGCAAGTTCTAGAATAACAAATCAATACTGACCACTCATAATAAAAGTAAGCATGAAAGGAGTAAAATATGCTTTAAAGGCTCAAGATCTCACAAAAATTATGGCTTTTGGATGTTCAAACTTGTGAATTTCAACTCAAGATAATACTTAAACTTAGGAAAACAACCTAAAAGTTTTTAATTCTTCAAAAATAAACTTATCATGCTTGATTCCCTAATGTCTTAAAGTTTAAATAATCAATGCATAAATGCCTATGTTTTAATTCAAGACATATCAATAAAAATCATAAATTAATCAAAATTCATTCTAATAGTGATATGAGTGATTCACGTAAGAATAAGAAAAATTCATGGGTTTCTAATGATGATATAAAAGACCCCCTACACTTAAGATGTACATTGCCCTCAATGTACAAAGATAGATATATTGACAAAGATAGATTTATAATCATAAGATAGGAAGAGAAGTGAAACTTCCTGAATGATCAATGAACTCCTTGAATTAGAGTTACGGAGAATAATCAGCCAAAGCAATGATGAGGGTGGAGGAGGATACTCCGGTGGTGGTAGAGGTTGGGTTCCACAAATGATGCGCCAAAAGAATATTATACCTCATGGTGGCTATGGTCGTGGTCGAGTAGGACATGGCAGTCATGGAGAACCATATCCAGTGGAGTTTCAAGTTCCTAAGTAATAATGAGCTTTGGAGCTCTTTATAACTGTTATAGAATCAAGAACTTTTTAGGAAATATATAAATAAGAATAATTACTCGTAATGGAATAGCCGAAATTAAAAATTGTAAAATAATAATTATAAAACCTAAAAATAAGCTTAAAGAAAAATAAAAAGTAGTATTAAAATAGAATAAAAGTAAAAACATAAAATAATAAATAAAAGTTTTTAAACATATTCATCGCTAGATGGTTTGCAAGGTGGGGTGGTGATGAGATGTGGAAGTGCTGACAAATCTGCTGTAGAGTAGCATCAATGTCATCGAAGTGCTGAAAACACTACTGCTCGAATCGAGTAAGGCACTCAGAGATGTCAGCGTATGAAGCCACCGCATGAACTGGATGAGATGGGGGTTGTGGCTAAGACGGTGGGTCCTCATGACGTAGAGGGGCATCATTAGTAATATCCTCTAGATCCTCCTCCTCGGTGGACAGGACGAGGCGGTACTGAGGAGGGTAGGTGCCACATCATTCTCGATCATCCTCATACTTAGCATGCTCGAGATGCCCAGTGGGAACATCTGGCCGATGAGAGTGAGGGAGAATGATTGGGCTGCTGTGTTGAGGATCCCGAAGTGCCGAGCCAGTCGAGGCACATAGGGCACGATAGAGATGACCCCTCTTCTATGTCACTCTGTCTGATTGCGGATGGTGAGGGCGACGAAGTAGGCAAGGTCAAGGACGTACCCGTTCGTCGTGCTCTATAAGAAATAGGCATCGTGGGTGGTGACAATGCCAGTGCTCTCTCATCTACCTGTCAGGGTGTGAGCCAAGATGGCATGTAGATACCTCAAGGTTGGAGGGAGAGCCGATACATTGGAGCGGCTAGGATCGTAGGTGGCCGAGGTAGGGACTAGGTCCCTCCAGCATTTTGAGGAAGAATAGTGGATGTGGCGATGGAGGGTATCAAATTCATTGTCGTCCATGAACTCCTCCGTTTATAGCCTTAGTGCAACCTCGAACTCAGGTACGCTCAACTGGCATACTAGAGTACCAAGGCGGAACTAGACCGTTCCAGGATCATCGAAGTTGGTCATGACGGTCTGAAGATAGAAAGTCGAGCAGAGTTCTAATGTGAACTTGAGATACATCGGCTCGATGATCTCGAAGAAGAGCCCCCCACGGGTCATTGTCAGGAGGGCTCAGACCACATCAGCCAAATAAATCTGTTCAAGTACGGCCCAATCAATGCAGCGGCCCACACCTAGGGGTCGGGCCTATAATATCTTATATAATTCCTCTTGGGGTCCCAAGGGAACCTGGAGGAACGAGTGGCAAATCTCTGCGGTGGGACCCGAGGATGACGCTGCTCCTTTTCTCTTCTTCGAGGCAGAAACAACGGTCTTCTTACCACGTGAGGACGACATTGTACCTGTATTGAAAAATCAAAGTTCAACCAATATGCCCCAAGAATAGTATGGAAAATCAAGACTAAATATGAATATTTCATGAGATTTACGTACTAGATGATACAAACTAAAATAACTAAATATATCAAGTTATAGGATTATGGGAATAATGTAATGGGAATATGAATGATTGCATGTGGGTAAGCATAAATTTCATGGAAACAAGGAAAAATGAAAGAGTATAGCATAATGTAGTAACTAGAATGACAAAAATTTTTATAAAACAAGCATGAGTATTTTAATATTCTAACTATGAATATTCATTCAAAATATTTCAATATAGTAGAGAAATCAAGAAATAAGCAACATATTTAAAGAAAAATAGAGAGAAAAAAGTAAAAAAATGCAAAAGGAAGGAGCTTGGGGCATAAGAATCGGTGTTGTAGGTGGCGCATGGGCGTGGGGTAGGGCGTGTGAAGTTGCACCGACTAGGGTTAGGTAAAAGTAGAGAAAAGAAAGAAATACAAGAGAAGTAGAGGAGAAAAATAAAAGCAAGAGAAGCAGAGAAGAGAAAGTAAAACAAGAGGTTGATAAAGATGAAGAGGAAGAGAGAAAACAACCAAGTGCAACTATTACATATATATAAGGGGGCTGGTAGGGGCCCCAACCCTCCTAAAATTCAAAAAATATATTTACATAGCTTTGAAATAAAATGTATAATTTTTATTAAATACACGGATAAAATTTAATAAAAATATAAAATAAAATGATATATTAAGAAATTTTAATATAAAAATAAGTAAATTGCAGATGGTAAGCAGAATTTGATATATGAGAATTTCAATTAGCAAATTGGGAATAACTTACATTACGATAATCCTAAAAACTAAGGTTTTTAGGCACCAATAAAATTTTTCCACATCATCAAAATTTAAAGACATGAAATTATTATTATACATTCATCTATAGAGAAATTATTTCATTGACCTTTCCCAGTACATTATTCATGATTTTTTCCAATTATTTAATGACATTTCCATAATTTTTTCCATGTAATTGACAATTAATTTTACTAATTTTTTTAATCTAAACACCAAACTGAGAACCCTAAATAAAGAATCCCAACCGATGAAAACAAAACCTAGAACCCTAAACTCTAAACATGTTACCTCGAACCTTGAATCACAAACTTGTAACCCATAACATCAAATTCTTAAACCCTAAACTTAACCCTGAACCCCAAACTCGAACCTTGAATTTTAAATCCCAAACCTCAGGGTTTGGGGTTTAGGGTAAAATAATTATCAAAATTATGTGTTAATGACATGGAAAAAATTGCATAAAAATAAGTAATTTAATTAAAGTTAAATTAAGTTGGAGAAGATATTAGATATAGATTAGTGTATAACAATACTTTGTTATGTTTAAAATTTAATATCGGGTAGCTTACCACAATCCCGTATTGCAACACAGATAAATAGTGGTTACATAGTGTTTCCTGTTAACATGGTCTCTTAATTTCTTATTGTATTCGACAATTTTGAGGTTAGGATATGGATTTCTCAAACTCTAAATCTTCAAAAATGTAAAAAATATGAGTAATAATGTTGTTAAAATAATGAGAAAAAGTAAGATTGTAAACTAGAATAAAATAAAAAAGGATATAGCTTACCTGTGTCTTGAAATTAAGGGGAAAAGCAAGAGGTGGATGAAGATGGAAATGTGAAAGCAGAGAAGAGAAAGAAAAGTAAGAGAAGTAGAGTAGAGAAAGAAAAGCAAGAGAAACAAATAAATAGTGACACAAATAAATAGCGGTTACACAGTGTTTCCTGTTAACATGGTCTCTTAATTTCTTATTGTATTCAATAATTTTGAGGTTAGGTTATGGGTTTCTCCAACTCTCTTAAATCTTCAAACATGTCAAAAATGTGAGTAGGAATGCTATTAAAATAATTAGAAAAAAAATATTGTAAACTAGGAAAAGAAAGAGGTTGATGATGATTGAAACATGAAAGGAGAGAAGACAAAGAAAAGCAAGAGAAGTAAAGGAGAGAAAGAAACACAAAAAAAGCAAAGAAGAGAAAGAAAAACAAGAGAAGTGTAACATCCAAAAATTTAGCTTAATGAGAATGTAGAATTATATTTATAAAAAAAATGAGTTAGCTAAGTGGTTATTTATTAAATGTGAAAGCATGGAATTTAATTTGAGGTCCCAAGTTTAAATCTATTCCCTTGCAAAATAATTTAAATTTTGAAAAAATCCTTTGTTCTTAATGTGTGTGCCGTCCATACCATTGTAAACCTAGGTTAATTGTTAATTTTACACAAAATAATTAGTCTTTAATCCTTTTCTTATCCATCTTAGCCGTCCCTCTCTTTCTCTCCCTCTCTTCGGTTTCAAAATTTTTTCCCTTCCTCCATTGTTGTCATCGTCCATAACACCTAGTTTTACCATCTTTTTCTTTTCCTTTTTCCACAAGATTTTGCATCATCTTCTCCATCACCTTACTGCCATTTTTCCTTAATTAAATCAACCCCAGATCTAAAATCTTGAACCTCCAAGGTCGATTCCTAACCTCATCTAGCTTGTGTGAGATATTTTTCCTCTCAATTTCTTGTTAAATCTTGTTAAATAAAAATATAAATTTCTAGATTTGGAATTTAGGAGATTTTAAAAGATTTTCTGGGTATTTTTCTAGCTTTTTAATCAATTCCAAAAGTGGTTTTAAATCAGCCCCAAAATTGGACATCGCGGGTGGTGGTGTGCGCACCTATGGGTAAGAAAAGTGGTTGTTTTTCTTTAATTCTTTCACATATTTTCCCGTATGATTTTGGGTTCTTGAACCCCTCCTAATTATCCTTGAATCACATGTTAATTAGGAAAAGTTTGTTCTTGATCAATCGACAATTTGGATCTAATAATTCGAGAAGTGTAATTGTGGGTAATTGTAAACTAGTTTGTTGTTTCGACATAGATTTTGGGGAATGGTTATGTATTGATTAAAAGAAGGATTTTAATGAAGGTTAGGTACTGATTTTATAGTATTTAAATGTATTAGGTGTTGACTTGAATGCTCCAAATCAACAGTAAAGCTGAAAGAGGTTTGCGCGTACGATTCGCCTCAAATTAGTGTAAGAAATCTAACTAGTTTGGATTTGAAAAATAGTTGTAATTGTGACGATTGGATAGAACCCATAAGTGGGTGTTTAAGGTTTTTTAAATAGGTGTATTAATTAAGTTCTATACTAATTTAATTTAATTGAATTTAGGTCCGTTTTAAAGTTTATTAGAAGACTGCAAAATTCGCTAGTAAATAAGGTGTGGGACCTAAACTCAATAACTTGTTTGTAATAGTAATTATTATGATTTAATTGATGATTTAGCTTGCTGATTGGGCTTGACTTAATATCTAAGTAATTAAATTTGTAAGTGGCCAAATCAGGTACATTTCAAGCCCTACCTATTTGGCATAGACATATCGTTGCTAGTTTTACTAAATGATTGACATTTTCATGAATGTTTGGTTACATTGATATATGGTTGGGGTTGTATGTATAACATGATTATAAATTAAATAATGCTTATACATGATATATTTGTACAAGTGGTTTGTTAAGATTTGTTTGAAAGATTGTTATACATGCACACAAAGAAATGTTGTAAATAAACATGAAATTGTAATTTGTTGAATGATACCATTTTATGGGTAAATTGAAAGTTGAAATATTATTTCCATTCACTAAAAGTATTTGATAATTGAGGCAATATGTTGAAAATTTCAATTGAATGTGAAAGTATTGATTTATGGCTATGTGTGATATTATATGACATGTTGCATGTGCATTGGGGTGGGTTATTTTGTGGTTGATTGAGGAGTTCTGTGGAGTACTGGTGGAATATTAAGTCTGTATTTAAACATAGTTAGTGCACCGCTGCAGTACCGAGAGGATTAGCGATTTATTGCATTATATGTTATTCGGCAGATTTTCTACATTTATGATATACGGTGGTTTCTACCACATCGAGCTTTGCTCACATACGTTAGAGTTTGGCAGACGGGTTCTGGGGAACTCGTGATGTGTAGCAGATGGTTTGGGTAAGAACTCACATGTGCATTATTTCATGATCATGTTACAGAAGAATGTTATTATTGATGTTGATTGTGTTATTTCGTTCCATGAGAAAATGCTTGAATGTATGAATTATGCTTGATTGTTTAGACACACTGAGCTTATTAAGTTCACCCCTTTACTTCAACTTCTCAAATAGTGAACGGAATTAGGATCAGATTTGGTATACGGACGTCCAACGAACTTTGGACTCATTTTCACACCATTATTTTTATTCATTTTCTACTTAAAATTTCCTAGTATTATTTGGGTTTTTGACTGTAAAATTTTTTGAATTGTGGTGTGGGACTGTTTTTGTTTTGGGTTTTCATGCATGCATGGTTTTCATATTTGGGGTTGAATATTGGTTATATTTTGAAATTGGATTGAGCATGTCACTCTACTAAATTAATAATTGTCAATTTTACTCCTTTTTAATGCTGCAAATAAGATAATCAAAATGTTTTCCTTCTAGGGCAATGTCATGCAATGTTTTCTAAAACCCACACCGGTTCTAGTATCTGACTTAATAAAGGTTGATTTAATTAATTGAATGTTTCCCCAAAATTAACAAAGGTAATCACAATTTTATTAAAAGAGGGTGTTTTAGATGTAACAGCCTATTTTTAGCTAAAATAGAATAGTGGTTTCAGAACCACAAATTCGAGGTCAAAAAAATATTTTAATATTATTTTTAGTGCCTATGGCATGTGATTAGATATGTGTGAAAGTTTCGTGTTTTAATTTTATCGATTAGATTGTTAATTTGATAAAAGGATCTAATCGTGTAAAATGCAAAAGTTGCGTTCTATAGGTTAAAAGTATTTGATTGCTATGAAATTAAAAGGTGGAAGTCCTTATTATGAAATTAAACCTATGACAGTTGAAATTGACATGAATAGCCATCCATTATGTGTTTTTAAATGATATTAAATAAGGTCATTTTGGTAATTAGCTAAATAAATTATAATTTAACAAAACCAAAGCTAAAATTTTTGTTCATCTCTTCCATTTTCAACCGAAAATAAAGAAGAAAATAGTGCTTTAAAGCATTCTAGGGTTCATATTAAGGTATGATTTTTGATCCATTTTTGATGATTTCTACGTTTTTGTGATCGTTGCTTTGAGTACTAGCTAGCTCGTTCCCTAATTTTTGAGTTTGTTGGTGATTTTGTAAATTTGTATTGATGAATCCATAGTTTTTTGATAGTTGATGATGAAAAATGATAGATAAATGATAGATTTTCACGTTTTATCAAGTGATTTTTGAAGAAAATACAAGTTAAAGATTAAATTGTGAATTTTGTAAATTGGGTGGTTGAAATGTGAAATAAATGATAAATATCGGCAGTTAAGGACCCATGTGAAATTCGAATAGTTTAAATTGGGGTGAAATTATGTGAAATTTTTGTGTTTTGTGAATTGAGGACTTGGTTGTAAAAATTGTGAAATTCTTGGGGTAAATGTGTAAAAATGCCTTAAACTGTGTTTTGGGTTTAATTGAGTAAATAGATGAATAAACAAGTTAATTTTGAATATATTTAGATCAAGAAAGAAAGAAATCAGATTTAGATCGGGGGAAATCAAAAGTTGTTGAGTAGTCAATCTAATCCATTCATCGTATATATGAGGTAAGTTCATAAGCAAATAAATTTCTTTAAATTAAATTATAAGCATTTATTTATCATTGAATTGTATTGAATACTGAATAATCGAATTCGAGCGAGTATCGACAGGGTTACAACATTCGAAAGACCCGTACGAACCTTAGAAATAGTATAGGATACAAATGCCATGACATTAGTGGGATGTGATCACATGTAAGACCATGTCTGGGACATTGACATCGTTATATGATTTCGTATAAGACCCTATCTGGGACAGTGGAATCGATATGTGATAACATGTAAGACCATATTTGAGATATGGCATTGTACGAGCTATATGTGATTTTCGAGTATCCTTAACGATTCCAAATAGTTCAACGGACAAAGTCAAGACGAGAAAGAATGTGTAAATGAAATTAAATGAAACAGGTACGCATGAAATTCTTATGTGTATTGAAAGGAAAGGTAAGTAATGAGTTTAGATGTGGTTGTGTAGATTAAATGAGAAAGATGGATACTTATGTATGTGTTTTAGCCATGCCTGTATAATTGAATTGAATATAATTGTTTCTTATGGTGATTTTATTTGTATATGGCTTACTGAGCTTTTAAAGCTTACTTTGTGTGTTCTTTCCCTATTTTATAGATAATCGAAGGTAGCTCGAATTCGGGGATCGTCGGGAAACGTCATCACACTATTGATCACTTAGTTGGTACTTTTGAAGCTTTGTAAATATGGTATATGGCATGTATAGGCTAGTGTCATTATGGTATATTTTGAGTTGTGGATTTAGCCATGTGGTTGGCTTGAAAATAATGTTGATGATGGAATGGTATTTGGCTTATAGTATGAATTGGAATATGGTATGTGATGTATTTATATATGCCTTGTGAATTTGGTAATCTTGGTACGGTTTTGAGATGCACAAATGACTAGTTGTTAATGGTGTATAATGGCATGATTGGAAATGATGTTTTTGGTTGGCTAAATGTTTGATATTTGGATGCCATATTGTTTGGCAAAGATTGATGAATTGGTATATGATTTAGTAAGTAAGTAGTGAATGATGAATCATGTGGAGTTGGTATACTTTTGAGCTAGTTTATGGTCATTAGATGAGTAGTAAAGGAATAGATATAAAATGGTATGAAATGTGCACGAGATGGTCATTTTTGGTTGCCTATTGTATGTGAAAATGATGCAAAATGAATGCTTTTAGGCACATGAAAGATAGGTGGGAAAAATGGCTTAAATCAAGCCTATTTTTGTGCCACACGGTTGAGCACACAGACGTGTGACTCGACCATGTGACCCCTGAATTCTAGTTAAAACAAGTCAGTGAGTTATGCGGTTTAGACACATGGGCGTGTCTATTGGTCCTGTGCAGCACACAGGCTGGCACACGGGCATGTGGTCGGCCGTGTGACCCAAGTTAGTATACCCTCCAGCTTTCACATGGCCATGGAACACGGGTGTGTCTCTGGCCGTGTGATGCAAGTCAATATGTATGCCCTGTTTCAACACGGCCTGGACACGAACGTGTTTGGTGGCCGTGTGAGGCACACGGCCTGTTCACACAGGTGTGTAACGCTTAAATGTTTAAAAATTTTATATGTTTTTCAAAGCTTTCAAATGTTATCAGTTTAGTTCCAAACCTCTTCCAAGCATGTTTTAAGGTCTCGTAGAGCTTTATAAGAGACAACATGATTATGTTAGATTGATATTTATGTGAAATTGAATCAAGTATGAGAAATTTATATTATATGCTGTGATTTGATCGGTAATGCCTCGTAACCTTAATCTGGCAACAGACACAGGTTAGGGGTGTTACATTAGAGGTTTCAACTATTGATAGTGTAGCATTGACACTTAGGTGTCCAATGTGACATTCATGATTCGGCCATAATGTTTAGGCCAAGTGTGGGTGGTTATAAGAAGCAAATGAGAGAAACAAATGCAAGAGAAGTAGAGAAGAGAAAGAAAAACAAAAGGTTGATGAAGATAAAGAGAGAAAATAGCCAAGTTCAACTACTATATATATATAAAGGGGGGCTGGTAGGGGCCTCAGCCCTCCTAAATTGAAAAAACATATATTTATATAGCTTTGAACTAAAATGTATAATTTTTATTAAATAAATGGATCAAATTGAATAAAAATGTAAATCAAATGATATGTTAAAGAAATTTAATATAAAAATAAGTAGATTGAAAATGGTAAAAAAGAATTAATATATGTGAATTTCATATTAGCAAATTGGGAGTAACTTAAATTAGGATGATCCTAAAAACTAAGGTTTCTAGGCACCAATAAAAATTTGCCACATCATCCAATTTTAAAGACATGAAATTATTATTACATTCACATATAGGGAAATTAGTTTATTGACCCTTCCCACCACATTAGTCATGGTCATTTCCAATTATTTAATGGCATTTCAACAAAATTTTCCATGTAATTTACCCATAATTTTTCTATTTTTTACTTGGAACCCCAAACCCTAAACTCTAAATTAAGAATCCCAAACCATGAACCCAAAACCTAAACCCAAAACCCATAACACTGAACACTAAATCTCAATCTTGTAACTCCTAACCCCAAACCCTTAAATCCTAAACTTGAACTTAGAACCCAGACCCAAACTTTGAACCTTAAATCCTGAAACCAAACCCCAAACGTCAAGATTCGGGTTCAAGCTTTAAGATTCAGGGTTCGAGTTCAAGGTTTGGGTTTAGGGTAAAATTATTATCGAAATTATGTGTCAATGACATGGAAAAAATTGCACAAAAGTTGCAAAAAAAATTAATTTAATTAAAGTTAAATTTAGTTGGAGAAGATATAAGATATAAATAAGTATATAATAATACTTTGTTATATTTAAAATTTAATATCGGGTAACTCCTCACATTTGCATAATGCGACATAGAGAAACATCAGTTACATAGTGTTTTCTATTAACATGGTCTCTTAATTTTTTATTGTATTCGACAATTTTGAGGTTAGGATATGGGTTTCTCCAACTCTCTCTTAAATCTTCAAACATGTCAAAAATTTGAGTAGGAATGCTGTTAAAATAATGAGAAAAAGAATATTGTAAACTAGAACAAAATAAAGAAGGATATAACTTACCGATGTCATGAAAGTAAAGGGAAAAGCAGGAGGTTGATGAGGATGGAAAGATGAAAGGAGGGAAAAGAAAGAAAGACCAGAGAAGCAGAGGAGAGAAAGAAACACAAAAGAAGCAGGGAAGTGAAAGAAAAACAAAAAAGGTAGAGGAGAGAAAGAATCGCAAGAGAAATAGAAAAGAGAAAGAAAAACAAGAGGTTGATGAAGATGAAGAGAGAAAATAGCCAAGTACAACTACTTCATAAATATAAAAGGGAACTGGTAGGGCCTCTATAACGCCCCGTACCCGAGACCGTTGCCGGAGTCGGACACGAGGGGTTCACAGACTAAATTCGCTTACTATCGCAGTCCATTTTAAAAATTTCCAGACAGCTGACTAACTGTGTCGCTGTCACCTTAAAAATCATATCTTGAGTTTCACAACTTGAAAATCAGTTTCGTGATTTTTACCTGAAACTAGACTCATATTTCCATCTACATATTGTTTTCTAGAATTTTTGGTCAGGCCAATTAGTACAGTTTATTAGTTAAAGTCTCCCCTGTTACAGGGTGCGACTACACTGACCTTCATGCATTACAATTTGGATATCTCGCTGTACAGGGCTTCAATACTGATGCTGTTTGTTTCTATAGAAACTAGACTCAGAGAGGAATCTATAAATATATGGAAGGACTCCTAATTATCTCTGGTTAATTTATAATGAATTTCCAAAGTCATAACAGGGAATCCAGAAACTGTTCTGGCCCTGTTTCACGAAAACCTAATTATCTCTTAACATACCACTCGTATGACCGTTTCGTTTCTTCAATATGAAAATGGATTCATCAAGGTTCATTTAAATAATTTATTCACTATTTAATTCCATTCCTACTATTTTTAGTGATTTTCCAAATCTACATCACTGCTGCTGTCAGCATTTGCCTTTAAGGTAGACTTTACCTATTTCATAGTTTCCATGATTCAACTAGCCCTTTTAGCATAAATAGCACAAATTATGATAGTGATTAACCATTCCCATGGCCAATCCTTGTTAAGCATATCCACACCTCTCAATAACCATATCCATACCAAATGATTATAACATTATGCTCAAACATATATAAGCCATTTTCGCATGGCTATCCAAAATCATACAAAACTGAAGGGTACATGACCAACAACAAAAGGGTAGTCCTATACATGCCATTTTCAGAGTTCAACCAAAAGTGTACCAAAAGGGTTTTGATAGTGTGGGCGACTTCGACTTCAATAATCCCGAGTCCGATAGCTGACGAACCAAAATCTATAAAACAGAGATTCAAAGAACGGAGTAAGCATTTAATGCTTAGTAAGTTTTAAGCAAAACAAAGTGTTCTCAATCACTATCATTGGTCATTCATTTCAACTGTTTGATGAAGTTAATCTAGAGCTTCATCTCGATCTATAATATCATTAAACGCAACACTTGGCTGCCACATATATACTTTCCAATAATAATGACCTAGATGGTCAAATATTTCCAAAGCACATTCTTCATCGATTTTCAACTTTCAATAATCCTTTCCACTTGTTCATAATCACATCCATACTTTTAAGTATTTCAACATGACAAGTACTAAATTACCATAGGCACATAAAGAACCAACATATTCCTTATCACATATATGTAAGCTTACAAATCATAATCCTTACCTTGTACTGGCACATCTAGCTCAACCCAACCCATACTCAGATCATAAGGCTTTTGGGCAGAATATGCACTAATACATAAGAATATTTCATTGCATACTTTATTATACAAACATACCATTACCAATTAGATCATTCTCACTTTTGGAGTTATAATATTAATCACATTTACCTACCTCTTTGATACTGATAATTCACCTCGAAATTACTCCACCGATGAGTAAGTAATACGTACCTGAACATCTTGAATACATAATACTTATTTGATGGTAACTTAATGCAGATACTCAATATCAAAGTCTTACTTGAATCCTAGCATTTAGCCATCGGGTCTTTAAAGCTCGGATATAGTACGAGCACGAAGCCTACGGACATTAATCAGGATAATATTCTCGCATAAAGCCTGCGGGGTTTTAACCCGGATACGGACATTAATCAGGATAATATTCTCGCATAAAGCCTGCGGGGTTTTAACCCGGATATAGTACTGACACAATTGCCCTTCGGGACTTATCACATTTATACACTTCCACATCCATCACATTGGCCATTCGGCCTTATCACATATATACACTTTCACATTCATCACATTGGCCATTCGGCCTTATCTCATATATGCATGTTCACATTCATCACATTGGCCATTCGGCCTTATCACACATACACATGTTCACATTCATCACATTGGCCATTCGGCCTTATCACACATACACATGTTCACATTCATCACATTGGCCATTCGGCCTTCTCACACATACACATGTTCACATTCATCACATTGGCCATTCGGCCTTATCTCATATATGCATGTTCACATTCATCACATTGGCCATTCGGCCTTATCACATATATATACACTTTCACATTCATCACATTGGCCATTCGGCCTTATCACATATATACACTTTCACATTCATCACATCGGCCATTAGGCCTTATCACATATATATACACTTTCACATTCATCACATCATGTACAGACTTGGTCTTGGCCGAATCTACATCCATCACTTTCCAATGAATAATTCAATTTTACGCCATACTATCATTTCATATTCGAATACTCATAATCTTACAATATCACGATTTAGAATTCAAGTATGGGTTTAATCAATAGCTTATGAGCAACTAAAACAAGTTTTATCCATGTTTACAACAAAATCACATATTCACTACGAGCTGTTTTCCTGAGCAATGGTCACTAAATTATTTATAACCGGAGCTACAAAACTCCAAATCACTTACCGTTAATTTTTCCTGAATATAGACTCGTATATCTTCCATTCATAAAATTTACAGAATTTTAGGTTTGGCCAATCAATACCAGATTTTTCTTAAAGTTTCCCCTATTTCACTGTTTGACTAATCTGACCACTCTTCACTACGAATCAAATTTCTCATTTTACAGAATTCAAAATGTGTTCTATTTGATTTCATTTGAAACTAGACTCATTAAGGAGTCTAAACATATAAATTTTATCTTATAACCATTTTTGTACAAATTATAATGATTTTCTAAAAACAGAACAGGGGATTTCGGAGTCATTCTGACACAGTCCCGCACAACTTTAAATATCTCTTTATAGGCAATTTCTTTGCTTACACGGTCTCTTTTATAAGAAACTAGACTAACTAAGCTTTGATTACATATTTTATTCAGCCTATAATTCCACACCAACAATTTATAGTGATTTTCTAAAATCACGTTACTGCTGCTGTCCAAAGCAAATTATTACAATTTGCTCTTAAATTTCCAAGTCCAAACACTTATGAACTTACCATTTGAGTTTAAGACATATCATGGCCACATCATATCTTATTAAATCAACTCATTATGTCCTATTATGATTGAATTTACTCAACGTTTAATCACTTAAAACTTACCTTGGAAGTGGTCGACGATTAGATATCCACGGCTATTCGTTTACTTTCTCTTTTCCCCTATCCGACTTTGATCCTCTAAGCTCTTGAGCTAAATCAAACAATTTACTTCCCAATCAAACACAATCACACGGCATCCATATACATTTTAGAACCATTCTTAACATATTTATTACTCATTTACAAACGAAATACTCATATCACATTTATAAAACTACCTTTCATAAACACTATGTATAAATATGCATTTCTTCACTATTTATTAAGTCAAGCCAAACCACATGATTTATTAATCGTTAATATATATATACAGCATTAACAACTTCACTTAAGCTTAAGTATAAAATTTGGTCTTACCAAATTTTGCACATTTTACCAAAATAATAACTACCAATTTTACACATAAGTGCCGAATCAAATAATACCACACTTACAATATCACTTGACTAATGAAATATCCAAAATATCAATCTATCATTTACCAAATTCATAAACCACATATAAGGCACATTTTAAACTCAAGCATGTAACTTAACAACTTAACCATTAGTTGCCGAACCACAAACAAAACATATTCATACGTTAATATCTCAAACCCTACCATAACAACCAATATGCAAGATATCACATATACATAACTTAGCTTATGAGAACATATGTATTACATCATAAACACATCTTTTACCAATTACCTCACTTAAGCCTAATTTTTATAATCAACCACAAAAAAATATACCACAAATCACACTTCCAAAATGGGCTACTTCCATGGCCGATTATACTTCATCATTAACATATCTCATTTTCGAATCATATAATCAACATTTGTTCAAGACATCAAACCTCTTTAATTTCGGCTATTACTAATATAAACATTCACAAATCATATTCTTAGGAAGACCGATTTCTTTCCATAACACATTCATCATCAATACTTAGATGAAACAATCAAAATCCCTTCCTTTATACCCTAGCCGAATGCTCCAATCATCCATCAAAATTACAAATTTTAGCATGGGCTAAGTAAGAACCACGATTATTTACCTAAAACAAGTTAAAATTTCACAATTTGACATAATATACTAACCTTTTTAATGACTCAAGTGACCAAAAATTCTTCCCCTCCTTTGTTTCTTCTATTCGGCCATGTTGAACAACAAAGAAAGAATTTTGTTTTTCCTCCCCTTTCTCTAGTCACGGCAATGGGGAGTAAGGGGGAGACAACTTTGGTTTCTCCTCCCACTCCCCTCATATTTTATTATTCTTCCCACACATATTAGCATAAAATGTCTATAATATGTTTTTCCCCATAGCATGGCCGGCCACCATCTAGATTTTTGGCTAATTTGACATGCAAACCCTTCTTTTATACAACATGCATTAATAGGTCCTTATAGATTAACCCATCGCATTTCAAAAGTGTCACACATAAGTCCTATTACTAAATTCACATGCAATCGACTAAATCGAAACTTAAAACTTTCACACATTCATATTCACATATAATAAACATAAAATATGACGGCTAATTATTTTTATGACTTGATTTTGTGGTCCCGAAACCACTTTTCGACTAGGGTCAAATTAGGGGTGTCACAGCCTCAGCCCTTGTAAAACTAAAAAAATAGATTTGCACAAATTTGAACTAAAATGTAACACCCCAAACCCGGCCCAGACGTTATGGCCGAATCTGGCGATGTCACATGATAGGGTGTTTGAAAACTAAGTTTCTACGATAAATCCATTTCCGTTTAATCGTTTAATCGATTGCTTTAAACATAGTTCATTACGGAAGCTTTTAAAATTGTTTTGAGTAAATCGTGTGTTTAGAAAAAGCCTTGCCTTTTTGAAAACCAAGTTTTCCTACATATAGCAGTTATAAATCCATAAAAATAAATAAAACCAAATTTAAGCAAAAGTCCCAAAAAGTCCCAAATTACATCCAAATAAACCACGGTAAATAAAACCATAATTCACAAATTATAAATCGTAGAAGTCCAAAAACTGTGGTCACCGTCAAGTCCTCTACCGCACCAATCTGGCTAGGTCTAGGAATTACCTGAGCACATTAAACAGAGAGGGATGAGTTTATGTAAACTTAGTGTGTAATCCCATAGAAAACAAATAGCAGTAAACACATTGCACAGTAAAAAAAAGTCTTGGGCTTAAGCCCCTTTCAATATTAGTAACGGTTGGGCCTTAGCCCAACTCAGTATCAGTATCAGTATGCACAAGGGCCTTAGCCCAACATAGTATCAGTAAAAAATATACAGAATTAAGTACAAAGTCATACCCAACCAGCCTCTACACACCATCTCCGTCCAACCCAATACTCCATGTAGGGATTAAATCAACCTAACCATCCCTACACTCCATGTAGTATCGAATGCTGTACAAAATAGCAGTTTGCAGCTGAGCTACCAGTATATTAGGCTTAAGGGCCTTTCAGTACACTTCCTCCAAATAAAATCAACCCAACCCCATGTGTAGTAGCCCAAATTTGACCGGGCTTAATGAACCAAACAAAAAACCAAAAATAAAAAATGTCCAATTTGTACAGTCCATATTACAAAAGAAAAAAAAAGCCCAAAAAGGCAAATTATACCCCATAAACCTATTACACCCATAACCCAAAATACCTGAACCCAAACACCAGTTACAACTTGTAACCCAGCAGCCCAAATACCAATAATCCCACTACTGCCTTATACCCATTTACATCCGAAGCCCAAATCTAAAACAACCCAAAAGGCCCAAAGGACTTAAGGGAAGCAGGTAACCCTAGGGTTTCCTAAACACTGTGGCGCCGCAAGAAGTTCTAGAGGGTTCAGGGAGCGTCTGTTCAGTCCCCAAAATCGAGGCCGCCATTAATACGCTATCCCAAGGGCCTTCAATGCTCACCAATGCCCCGGTCACCGGTCGTTCCTCTATCCGGCCCCAAATCGTGTCACAAGCAGCACGACCATCACCGAGATCTTCGGGTATCTGCAAAATGAAAAAGGAAACACAGCAGATACGAAAAAGCAGAGCAAGAAAAAGGAAACTAAATCAAAGGAATCTCAGCAGATCATGGTCAAAGATACGGTGGATACAGTAGACAGGAAATGGAAAGAAATCGAAGATTTCTTTCCCAATTTATGAAATAACAATAGTGGCTATAAAAGCTCGAATCAAAACAATGTAAGGGGACTTGTTTTTTGCCAGATATAAAAATATATACAGATATTACCCACAGAAGAAACAAGAAACAGTTTACTTTAGAAGGTGATTTTTTATCTTATGTTTCGTTTCTTTTCTTTTTTTTCTTAGGTGAATATACGAATTGTTTCTTTAAAAAAAACTAGTAACATTTAAAAGAAAAGAAGTTACCCGTGGAAGGACGAAGGTTTTTAACCTTCAGACCACTGTGTACGACGGCGCGTGAGGTACTTGTGCAAGCACTGCACTATAGTCGGAAGCCGAGGGTCGGATTACCCCTTTTCCTTTTTTTAGAGAACTCTTGAGTTTTTTTTTTGTAAACCCCGGTGTAAAATGAGTTTTAGGGTTAAAACTTGGCTTATATAGCCTAAAAGGAACGGTGCCATTTTGGCTTAAGTCAATAAGCCTAAAAACGACGTCGTTTTAACGCCCCAGGATCCGCTCGTTGACCCGATTACCCGAGGAGGATCTGCGTGTTTTTGAGGATTGGGTTAATTACTCAACTGGTCCTCTTGTATTTTTAAACCTTTATAATTTCATGTTATTTATTTTTTTAATTTAGCTCCAATGTTCTAGCTTTGTTTCAATTTAATCCCCTTAACGATTTTAAAATTAATTTTGAAGAAACGGCGTCGTTTAGGATCATGGCAAATTGCCTAGTGAGTCCTTGGTCGTTTTTAATTCTTGCAAATCAGGCCCAGAATTTTTGTTATTTTGCAAATTAGCCTTAAAATTTTATTTAAATTCAATTTTTGCCCTTTCTTTATTATTCTAAATTTTGTTATTTTTTATATATATAATTTATTTATTTTTAAAAAAAACTATACATATATTATTATTAAAAATACTATTTATATATTTATATAAAATTTTTATTTACCATATATTATTTTCCTATATATTTATATTATATTTTATTATATAACATTTATTATATTTTATTATATATTACTTATCTTTTATATGTTATGTATATCGTATATTATCTATTATATTATTTATGTTTTATATTATTCATTATATTATAATTTTAAAATTTGTAAATTATTATTATCAAATTATATTTTTAACTCATATTACATACATATTTCATTGTTAATTATTTATTATGTATTATTTTATTCTGAACTGATATTTTTATATATTATATAATTATTTTATAAATTCTTTTACATACGTCTTATTTTATATATATTTTTTAAAAACCAATATATCTCTATTATATATATAATTAATATTCTTTTATAAATTTTTGTTATTATATATTATATATTGTATATTGAATACTATTTTAAAATTATTAAATATCATATTTTTATTTGCATTATATGTATATTTTGTTAACAATTACTCATTTTATTTTTTTTATATATACTAATTCTTTTATACTTTTATATTGTATATATATCATTTATGTATTATATATTATTTTATAATCATTATTTGATGTTATATTTTATGAACATGTACATTGATATTATATTACTATTTTTTTTATATACACTAAATTGTATATCATGCATCATTTGTGTTTAAATATATGTTGAATTATATTTTTAGGGATCTTTACCTACTCTTCTCAAATATGCATTGTGTTTTATGTATAGTTTTTCTTATTTAAAAATTGTCATGTTTTATTTCTTATATATGTTGGTTAGTGTATGATATTTATGCTGTTATGCTTTTACTTACCTATTATTATAACATGTTATCGCGTATGTTATGTTAATATGCTCTTTCATGCATCGGCTTTAAAAACGAGACTTCAAAGTTTTCAAAAATAAAAAGGCAATGCTTGGTATTTGGAAGCTTCGAGAAAAGTAGTGCCCTAACTTATTGGGTTGCAACTTTTCTCGTTGAGTTCGATTAGTCAAGTACCCTTCTAAGTTTTTTTAAGATTTTCAAAAAACGAGCAACTGTCTTGGAATTTCAAAGCGTTGTGTCCTAACTTACTGGATGTAGCGTTTTGTTGTTTCGAGATAGGGATTTCCAAAAAGGCTAACTTAGTATCAATATTTTGATACAAGTTTTCAAAATCAAAATATTTTAAAGAGGATTGTATCTTAAAATTTTTAAATTTCTGACCTTAAAGACATTTGATAATTAATTAGGTACCAATTTTTGGGCATTACGAGGGTGCTAATCCTTCCTTGTACGTAACCGACTCCCGAACCCGTTATTATTATTACGTAGACCAAAACTGATGATTTTAAAACAAAATGTTTAAAAGGTGATCCAATCACACCTAAAAACATTGGTGGTGACTCCCGTTTTCGTTTTTAAAGTCGATTCTCATTTTTCTAAAACTCGATTTGAAAATGGTTTCGACAGCTTGGCGACTCCGCTGGGGAGTAATAAGAGAGTCAAGCCTTGTAATTGATTATTACTTGTCTTAAAGTCGGAAATTAAAAGTTTTAAAATTTAATCCTCTTTGCATTGCATGTGTTTTATTATTGCATGTGTTGCTATATTCTGATACGCATTGCATTTGCATGACCGTTGTGGTCACACCCTTAAGTGGGAGTGAGAAGCTACGCCTTTGTGAGGTTTTCGCCTCCGTGTAGGATAGTGTATCACTTTCGGGATACATCCATACCCATGGTTTCGTGAGATTTTCATCTCCATGTAGCCATAGGGAAATGTATTCCCCTGAACTGAACTCGATTCAAATGAGCCTATAATGGGTGAGGATCAAGGAATCTGCTGGTTCGGGTACTTCAAACTTTAGAAACAAACCACATATAGAAAAACCGTAAGAGCTAAATATAGATAGAATTATACTTAGGTTATCTTTGTGTTTATTAGTATCATATGATACTGACTGTTTTCTTTCTTTTGTGCATGTCATTTTGCATTTAAAAGGTATCGATTCACGGTCAGTTTCTAAGTTAGGAAGTTTTATTATGGAGAATGGACTTCTTGATAGAGTGGAGGGCAACGCTAACGTCCATAGATGGTCTGAGCAAACTCAACTAGAAAAGGGTGATAGTATAGCTATGGGGTATATGTCGGAGTTGTCAGACTACACTCGCATCAGTGTCACACAGAATAATCTGCAGGAGCTTAAGGAGATTTGGGATCAGTGGGGCAATGAGACTAAACAGTCATTCTATAGTAATTACGGAGATTTACCTCACTTACTTGATATTCAGATTGATGAGCACTTGTTTCGAGCTCTCGCTCAGTTTTGGAACCCTCATACAGTTGTTTTACTTTTGGGGAGGTGGATTTAGTGCCTACCATGGAGGAGTACACCGCCTTACTTCGGTGTCCTAGATTTCAGTGTGATAGGATTTATTCTCAAGCTGCTTGTGTCCCAGCCTTTGGTAAGAAGCTGATGACCATTACGGGGATGAGTGAGCAGTGGATCATGGCTAGAATCAAGGAAAAGGGTGAGGGTAAATGCATTCCGTGGGGGGCTCTGAAAGAACTGATCCAGACGCATCCAGACAAGGCGAAGAGGGTAGGCATTTTTTCCTTAAGCTTATACGGATTGATGGTTTTCCCCAGGGCCTTGGGATATGTAGACGAGGCAACCACGGATCTCTTCCATCGACTTAGTAAACAAGTCACTTCTGTTCTTGCAATCTTGGCAGAGACATTTAGGTCCTTGAATGCATGTAGGAGGGCCAGTGTAGGCAGCTTTGTTGGTTGTGCTCAGTTACTTTTAGCTTGGTTCTACAGTCACTTCCGATTGATAGACAAAGTGGTTTGTCGGGTCTTCTTCGAGGATTACTCACCGTTGAAAGATATAGCAGCCTCATCTAGGAAAGTCGATGTGCCAGAAGAGAATTGGATAGCGCTACTACAAAACATTCAGTCAAAGATGTTGAGTGGAGGGCCCCGTGGATGATTCCTGGTGAGATTCTTTACCGATGCGGCAGTTTTGATTGGGTTCCTCTGTTGGGAATTTGGGGTGCCATTGGTTATGCCCCTTTGCTTTTGTTGAGGCAGCTTGGATTGAGGCAGTTCGTACCAGCAACTCATGGGCTGGCTCAAAGTGAGTTCGTGTATAGAGGAGCTGACTACAAGAGGAAAGTCAGTGAAATCTCTAGTGCTTGGAATGAGACTTGTCGATTAAAAGGAGTAGCTATTAGCCCTGCTACAACTTTGGAGTATGTTGAATGGAGAGGCAGAAGGATTAATGATAACATCCCTAAGCCAAGCGTGGAAGGAGCTCGACCGATAGAGGAATATTTGCAAGTGATGCCCTCGGAGTTAGAAATTATGAAGCAAGAGTTCGAGAGAAAGAACTTGGAGCTCTAAAAGAGGATAGCAAAGCTTGAAGAAGAAAAGATGTACTTGAGCTTAGACGTTGACATTCAAAGGATGGAGGTCGAGAAAGAGAGAAAAGAAAAGAGGAAGATTGAGGAAGATCGAGATGATCTAAAGGAGCATTACAAAAAGGCACAAGTATCCTTGAGGAAAGCGAGAGTAGGAGGGTCTGCAGATCAGTTGCAGAAAGAGGTTCAAGAGGAAAAAGCTAGAGCCGAGTATTGGGAGAGGAAGTTCCAAGAGATGCGGTCCTAGAATTTGGCATTAGAGGAAGAGAATAAAGGGTTGAAAACCAAGGTAACTGAGCTTGGAAGATCTCTTCGTTGGCATCAAAACCATGATCCTACGATCGAGTTAAAAGAGCTAAAAAGTAAGGTTGAAGATTTGGAATTGCATTGCGTGATGGTAAACTTCGGATTGAGCAGCTCGAGGCGCGAGAAGATTATCTAAAGGGAGAGGTTCATCAGTCTAGAGGACAGGTCAGAGAAAGGGATCATGCCATTGGTAAGCCTTAGCCCAGATTCGAGAGGTTGCTAAATATGTGCAAAACTTGGCAATACGAGTTGATGTATTAAGTCTGATGTATGAATCATCGTCAGATATAGGACGAGAGTTAGCCCTTTTATTAGATAGAGCTAAAACTTTGGGCACTAAGGCGAAAGTGTATTTGTAATCCTCTTATATGTAAAGATATTCTTTTTCTAAATAAAGTTTTCTAAATGAATTGAATTAGAATCGATGCCTTTTCTTATTCATGCATTTGCATTACATCACATCATATGCATTCAAAGTTATAGAAAGACCCTAATTAGTTAAAGTTTACTTCATAAGGTAGAAAAGAAAATCTGGAAATCACACATCCTTATGGCATCTGCACTAAAACTAAGAGTATGGATCAAAGGTTCGAACAATTGCAAAAGGATATGCAAGACCAATTGCAAGAGGATATGCAAGACCAATTGCAAGAACAGTTGGCCAAAATACAGAATGACATAAGAGAGCAAATGCTAGAGGCTGAGAGGAATATGATGGCTAAAATGGCTCAGATGTTAAGGGCCACTGAAAAAGGAAAAGCTCCCATGGAAATCACTGAAGAGGAGAATGAGGGTCCTCCTCTGGGTTTTACTCCGCCTCATGTGCCACTGCAAACTGAATCACCTCCTAGAAGGCCATCTGTCACTGTGAGACCTCAACATGGGCCGGTTGATGCTGGAATCCCCGTGAATTTCTCATCTAGGTCGGGAAATAATTTAGGCGATAGCCTGATCAACCCTATCACTCTGATCTGGATCTGATGGAGAAGGAAAGAATGGCAACCGAGTCCTCAAAACAGTTGGAGGATCGTTGCAAGTGGTTGGAGGAGAAGTTTAGGATTTTGGGAGGTGCTGGCAATCATCATGGGATTGATGCCAAAGACTTAAGTTTGGTTCCAGACTTGGTACTTCCTGTAATTCCCCGTACCCGAGACCGTTGCCGGAGTCGAACACAAGGTGTTAACGGACTTAATTTATTACTTAAACAGCTCATACAATTTATTTTAAAATTTCCAGACAAGTTGTCTAACTGCATCACAGTCGCTTTAAAAATTATATCTCGAGTTACGAAACTCAAAATACAATTCCATAAATTTTTCCTGAAACTAGACTCACATATCTATCTAGTAATGTTTTTTCTAGAATTTTTGGTCAGACCAATTAGTACAGTTTATTAGTTAAAGTCTCCCCTGTTTTAGGGTTCGACTACTCTGACCTCTGTGTATTACGAATAAGATATCTCCCGGTACAGAGATTCAATGACTATGTCGTTTCTTTCTAATAAAACTAGACTCAATAAGGAATCTGTACATGTAAATCATGACTTCTAATTACCTTTGTAAATTTATGGTGAATTTCCAAAGTCAGAACAGGGGATCCAGAAATCGCTCTATCCCTGTTTCACAAAAATTTAAACATCTCATAAAATATAACTCATATACCTATTTTGTTCTATTCATATGAAAATAGACTCATAATTATTTAATTCCATATTTTATTCATCATCTAATTATATCTCTACTATTTTTAATGATTTTTCAAACTCACGTCACTGCTGCTGTCTTAATCTATTTTATGGTAAATTTTACCTATTTCATGGTTTCCATGGATTAGCTAGTAATTTGACATACATAACACCAAATATGATCATGATTAGCCATTCCAATGGCTAATCATTATCAAGCATTTCCATACCACTCAATAACCATATCATAAGACCATATATACAAAATGATTATAATGCTATACATGCCATACTCAAAATATACAAGCCATTATGCCAAGATGGTATACGGATAGTGTGAACGAGCCTCCGACCGTTCCCGATTTTCGAGCTGGCTTGTCAAAACTATAAGGAATGAAAAGGAGGGAGTAAGCATAAATGCTTAATAAGTTCACATGCAAATAGCAACATACCATATAAGCAAACATAAAACATCATTTGCATAATCATCACCAAGACATTCATATCACATTTTCATTTATCATCTTACCATATTGTTGTTATATCGATTTTTCAAGCCGAGGGTTAAGTACATACCTATTCAAAGTACCCATTTCACAACACTTACCAATACGTCCCTTTCATCTTGAGTATTCCTCCATTTCAGTAGAACTTTACCCGTTGAACACATCAGAATATAATTCAGATACATGGAAAGTTTGCACATAAGTGCCACATATGTAGCCAAGCTACCATGTAACCCGCCCATAAGCGAACTCGGACTCAACTCAACGAGCTCGGGCGTTCGCATCCATAAGTGAACTCGGACTCAACTCAACGAGCTCGGATGCCTAGTTACATCTCACGAACTCGGACTCAACTCAACGAGTTCGGACGCCCGCATCCATAAATGAACTCGGACTCAACTCAACGAGTTCGGATGCCCAAATATCCCAGTGACATGTCACTTGTATCCTAATCTATTCCTAAGGTTCAAACGGGATTTTTTCCTCGATATCACATCTTTGCCGTCTTCCACGGAATATCGAAATTGATACTTCGGTGATAGTTCACACTCATCAAGTAATTCACAAAATTACATATTATTCAATAATAACCACAAAGCATAATATTTCATGATAATAATCGGCATCATATCATATAAACAACATTAAATTGCTTAAAATGACAATTATGTTACTACATTTACACAGGAACTTACCTCGTATGCGAAAATGGCTACTTTTACCATTTCGTCCACAACTTGGTATTTTCCCCATTTTAGCCCGAATTTCAGTTTTTCTTGCTCTATCATTTAAAATATAGTCTAATTCGGACTCACATTATTCAAATTGACCCAAAATCATATTTTAAAAAAATTACAATTTTGCCCCTAAACTTTTGCATATTTACACTTTTGCCCCAAAGCTCGTAAATTAAACTTCAGCCTATTTTCTTATGTTTTATGACATGCTGATCATTTTTCCCTTCTATGGCAGCATCAAATTCTCACTCTAACATGTACTTATGACTATTAGGTATTTTTACCGATTAAGCCCTTTTGCTCGTTTTCACTTAAAACCGAGTAGCACAAGTCTAACATAATTTAAAACCTCATAATCTATCATAAAACACCAAAATACAAAAAATTCACCTATGGGTATTTTTCCAAATATAAACCCTAGGTTAAATTATTGCTAGCATAAGCTAAATCGAGCTACCGGGACTCCAAAAACGTAAAAATCATTAAAAACGAGGCTAGAACGGACTTACAATCGAGCTTGGAAGCTTGAAAAACCCTAGCCATGGTTTCTCCTTGCTATATTCGGCCATGGGGTTGAAGATGAGCAAAATTGGCTTTTAATTTTGTATTTTAATTCATTTTACCCCTAAATGACCAAAATGCCCTTACTACTAAACTTTCCAAAAATTCCATCCATGTCCAATTTTTGTCCAAGACTTAGAAATTGGTAAAATTCTATTTAAGACCTCCTAAATAATATTTCAAAACAATTTCATACTAGAAACTTCTAGAATGCAAGTTTTGCAAATTATTCGATTTAGTCCCTAATTTCAATTTAAGCACTTTATGCATAAAATTTCTTCACGAAATTTTCACAAAATCATGCAATCATATCATAGACCTTAAAATAATCATAAAATAATTATTTCTATCTCGGATTTTGTGGTCACGAAACCACTATTCCGACTAGGCCCAAAATCAGGATATTACAACTCTCCCCCCTTTAGGGATTTTTGTCCCCGAAAATCTTACCAGAAAAGTGGTCTTCACTTTTAATCTCATATTCAGTGCCGAAGAACTTGCACTTAGACTGTACCTCCAACACATCTCTTCAATTTCTCATATGATCTAAAAGCTTACAGTCTTAATTCTCAACTGTTCTTAAATTTTCAACCCTTCTTAGTTTCCCATGATATCATGACATAAAACCCGGATCTTAACTTGATTATTGGAGACCGGAATTCCAAGAAATCCAACAATCAAAGAGACCTGAAATTCCATGAATCTGATGAGTAGGACTTCATTCAATATATATATGATTTATAGATCTTGCCAAACATTTAACAATAGGATACATCATATTTTCCTCTTTACGCCATGGAAATAATTCTGATATGGCCTCAAGAATAATCCTTCTCATTTCCATCCCAATATCAACACTGACAAGGATAATTTTGATAGATCCCAATGCTCGGCTTTAACCCCTTTAACAACTCCGATTTTATGTAACATCGAATGCTCTAAACTATCACATTACCTCACTGTCTTGAAACACATCACAATTTATACAACAGTACATTACTGAAAATCAAGAAGTCTTTACTCAATGTAGACTAGTCTAGTTCAGACGCTTCGGTTACCAATATTCTCATCTATCCAAACTTTGTCAACATGTAATAAACTTTTCAGCTTTCACAAGATGAAAACCTTATCATTCGTAGTGACTTTAACTAATATCCAACTCTTTCTAATAAATATACACTTCTCGTTCAGACTATTTACTCTTTTATCAGTACAAAAATGAAATTATATTATCAGACTTGAGAAAAATAATCTTGACATAATTGTCACATGAAATCTTTCAAATAAATAATTCACCATACCAACTGAAACTCGCGCTTTTATCACCTATGCCTTTACTGATGTCAAATCCTTACACAGAAATTAGAAAAATCCCGATACTAAAATCACCACATTACCAAGATCAAATTAGAAGTATAGTCATATTTGACATGATTATCACGAGCTGAAGAACGTACTTCGAACATGAGTCATAATTGACAAATTATAGAACAAAGATAACAAGAAAACCGAATAAAGAAATCCAAGATAGAGAAACCCGGAATAAAAAAATCCAGAATAAAGAGATCCAGGATAAAGGAAACTAAGATACGATACTATGCCGGAGAATCGAAAACCAAACTCCTAGAGAAAATACGGAATACGCCGATAATTCTTCAAAGAAAGAAAGTCCAGAAGAAAACATCATTTAATCCCACTGAAATCAAATATAACAAGATCAATATATCTTCCCAAACATATATATCAGATGAAGCATCAAGTAGAAGAAACAGAATCATAATATCATACGTATTCTCTCATCAATTCTTATCAGACGAAATGAAATAGAATACCCGATGAAATAGAGCAATATAAATTATAAACCAGTCAGACTACCAATGCTTTCATCCAACACCAGAATTAGAAGACATTCCCATATAACAAGAATTTCTTCAGAAGATCAATAGCCATAGAAATATTTCTGAGAACGGGTAAACACATAGAACATCTCAAAAGAGACTGCTAAATCTATCCAGTCATAACTGTCACACTCAGATAGTTCACATTTCAAATATCATTTCCCCAACTAGTTCTATCGTCACAAATTTCATATTAAACCATTCACTAAAGAAGGCCAGTTCTGAATAAATTTCGATTTACACTTGTCTCGACCTTGCACCTGAGTAATTCGATTTACCAAAGAGAATTCCTTCTCTAACTGGGACAGTGCATAATTCCAATAATCTTTATATCAATCCGATACTTTACTGGCTCTGACTTTACTTATCAGCTCATTTTCAATCTCTGATCATACTTATAATTATTCTATCACTGAACTCTTTGGGTTCTCAACTAGAAACTTCCATCATCATAGCAACATCATCAAAATCATGTCATTCATTCAGGCAATGTAACATTCATATTGGCTTACACAAATTTTCCTATTGTCCCATTTAGACAATATACTTATGCATACATTCTATGTTTTCTAGATAGCTTTACTTATCCATTCATTTAATTAAATTAATTCATGCTCATGACATCATATAAGGCCAAACAAACATAGATATTTGCATCACAATCACAACTTTCATTTCGTGCATCATCATGTACATATCATTACAATCATATAATTGAGTCCAACAATTTAACATAGATAAGTTCATTTCATTATAATCCTTTATCTCATAAAAATTATATACCATTAACATTCATCAACATTCGACATCCAATCAAGACAAGGACATTTTCATTTGTATCATAATATTATGACCTTTATTCATACCTCTACTACTTTCTATTTATTCCGTTCATCTTATCAAGTAAGCCACATACACTACATCATATAAGCATTAAGCAAATATGGATATTTATCACATATGTATCATAAACTTTTATTCATACTTTTCTGAACCGAGACTTATCATAATCATAATTTTACTCAAATACCTTCACATAACATTGAACATGGTCGGCGCAGCTCGGTTGGAGAGTACCCTGTCTAAATAAGACGGTACTCATATGCGTCGGAAGACATCACACTATCACAGATCAGTGGCATGTATAGCTAAACTTTTACACATGCTAGGTTAGTCCGAGAACCGACTAAACCAGGTTTGATACCACTAAATGTAATGCCCCGTACCTGAGACCATTTCCAGAGTCAAACACGAGGTGTTAACGGACTTAATTCATTACTTAAACAGCTCATACAATTTTTTTTAAAATTTCCAGACAAGCTGTCTAACTGCATCATAGTCGCTTTAAAAATCATATCTCGAGTTCCGAAACTCAAAATCCAATTCCGTAACTTTTTCCTGAAAATAGACTCACATATATATCTAGTAATTTTTTTCAAGAATTTTTGGTTGGGCCAATTAGTACAGTTTATTAGTTAAAGTCTCCCCTGTTTCAGGGTTCGCCTACTCTAACCTCTGTGTATTACGAATCAGATATCTCCCTGTACAGAGCTTCAATGACTATGCCGTTTGTTTCTAATAAAACTAGACTCAATAAGGAATCTTTATATATAAATCATGACTTCTAACTACCTTTGTACAATTTATGGTGAATTTTCAAATTCAGAACAGGGGATCCAAAAATCGCTCTAGCCTTGTTTCACAAAAATTTAAACATCTCATAAAATATAACTCATATACCTGTTTTGTTCCATTCATATGAAAATAGACTCATAATTATTTAAATCCATATTTTATTCATCATCTAATTAGATCTCTACCATTTTTAACGATTTTTCAAACTCACGTCACTGCTGCTGTCTTAATCTATTTTATGGTAAATTTTACCTATTTCATGGTTTCCATGGATTAGCTAGTAATTTGACATACATAACACCAAATATGATCATGATTAGCCATTCCAATGGCTAATCATTATCAAGCATTTCCATACCACTCAATAACCATATCATAAGACCATATATACAAAATGATTATAATGCTATACATGCCATACTCAAAATATACAAGCCATTATGCCAAGATGGTATACGGATAGTGTGAGCGAGCCTCCGACCGTTCCCGATTTCCGAGCTGGCTTGTCAAAACTACAAGGAACGAAAAGGAGGGAGTAAGCATAAATGCTTAATAAGTTCACATGCAAATAGCAAGTAACATACCATATAAGCAAACATAAAACATCATTTGCATAATCATCACCAAGACATTCATATCACATTTTCATTTATCATCTTACCATATTGTTGTTATATCGATTTTTCAAGCCGAGGGTTAAGTACATACCTGTTCAAAGTACCCATTTCACAACACTTACCAATACGTCCCTTTCATCTTGAGTATTCCTCCATTTCAGTAGAACTTTACCCGTTGAACACATCGGAATATAATTCGGATACATGGAAAGTTTGCACACAAGTGCCACATATGTAGCCAAGCTACCATGTAACCCGCCCATAAGCGAACTCGGACTCAACTTAACGAGCTCGGGCGTTCGCATCCATAAGTGAACTCGGACTCAACTCAACGAGCTCGGATGCCTAGTTACATCTCACGAACTCGGACTCAACTCAACGAGTTTGGACGCCCGCATCCATAAATGAACTCGGACTCAACTCAACGAGTTCAGATGCCCAAATATCCCAGTGACATGTCACTTGTATCCTAATCTATTCCTAAGGTTCAAACGGGCTTTTTTCCTCGATCTCACATCTTTGCCGTCTTCCACGGAATATCGAAATCGATACTTCGGTGATAGTTCATACTCATCAAGTAATTCACATAATTACATATTATTCAACAATAACCACAAAGCATAATATTTCATGATAATAATCGGCATCATATCATATAAACAACATTAAATTGCTTAAAATGACAATTATGTTACTACATTTACACAGGAACTTACCTCGTATGCGAAAATGGCTACTTTTACCATTTCGTACACAACTTGGTATTTTCCCCATTTTAGCCCGAATTTCAGTTTTCCTTGCTCTATCATTTAAAATATAGTCTAATTAGGACTCACATTATTCAAATTGACCCAAAATCATATTTTGGAAAAATTACAATTTTGCCCCTAAACCTTTGCATATTTACACTTTTGCCCCAAAGCTTGTAAATTAAACTTCAGCCTATTTTCTTATGTTTTATGACATGCTGATCATTTTTCCCTTCTATGGCAACATCAAATTCTCACTCTAACATGTACTTATGACTATTAGGTATTTTTAGCGATTAAGCCCTTTTGCTCGTTTTCACTTAAAACCGAGTAGCACAAGTCTAACATAATTTAAAACCTCATATTCTATCATAAAACACCAAAATACACAAATTTTACCTATGGGCATTTTTCCAAATATAAACGCTAGGTTAAATTATTGCTAGCATAAACTAAATCGAGCTATCGGGACTCCAAAAACGTAAAAATCATTAAAAACGAGGCTAGAACGGACTTACAATCGAGCTTGGAAGCTTGAAAAACCCTAGCCATGGTTTCTCCTTGCTATATTCGGCCATGGGGTTGAAGATGAGCAAAATTGGCTTTTAATTTTGTATTTTAATTCATTTTACCCCTAAATGACCAAAATGCCCTTACTACTAAACTTTCCAAAAATTCCATCCATGTCCAATTTTTGTCCAAGACTTAGAAATTGGTAAAATTCTATTTAAGACCTCCTAAATAATATTTCAAAACAATTTCATACTAGAAAATTCTAGAATGCAAGTTTTGCAAATTATTCGATTTAGTCCCTAATTTCAATTTAAGCACTTTATGCATAAAATTTCTCCACGAAATTTTCACAAAATCATGCAATCATATCATAGACCTTAAAATAATCATAAAATAATTATTTCTATCTCGAATTTTGTGGTCACGAAACCACTATTCCGACTAGGCCCAAAATCAAGATATTACAACTCTCCCCCCCTTTAGGGATTTTCGCCCCGAAAATCTTACCAGAAACGTGGTCTTCACTTTTAATCTCATATTTAGTGCCGAAGAACTTGCACTTAGACTGTACCTCCAATACATCTCTTCAATTTCTCATATGATCTAAAAGCTTACAGTCTCAATTCTCAACTGTTCTTAAATTTTCAACCCTTCTCAGTTTCCCATGATATCATGACATAAAACCCGGATCTTAACTGGATTATTGGAGACCGGAATTCCAAGAAATCCAACAATCAAAGAGACCTGAAATTCCATGAATCTGATGAGTAGGACTTCATTCAATATAGATATGATTTATAGATCTTGCCAAACATTTAACAATAGGATACATCATATTTTCCTCTTTCCGCCATGGAAATAATTCTGATATGGCCTCAGGAATAATCCTTCTCATTTCCATCCCAATATCAACACTGACAGGGATAATTTTGATAGATCCCAATGCTCGGCTTTAACCCCTTTAACAACTCCGATTTTATGTAACATCGAATGCTCTAAACTATCACATTACCTCACTGTCTTGAAACACATCACAATTCATACAGTAGTACATTACTGAAAATCAAGAAGTCTTTACTCAATGTAGACTAGTCTAGTTCAGACGCTTCGGTTACCAATATTCTCATCTATCCAAACTTTGTCAACATGTAATAAACTTTTCAGCTTTCACAAGATGAAAACCTTACCATTCGTAGTGACTTTAACTAATATCCAACTCTTTCTAATAAATATACACTTCTCATTCAGACTATTTACTCTTTTATCAGTACAAAAATGAAATTATATTATTAGACTTGAGAAAAATAATCCTGACATAATTGTCGCATGAAATCTTTCAAATAAATAATTCACCATACCAACTGAAACTCGCGCTTTTATCACCTATGCCTTTACTGATGTCAAATCCTTACACAGAAATTAGAAAAATCCCGATACTAAAATCACCACATTACCAAGATCAAATTAGAAGTATAGTCATATTTGACATGATTATCACGAGCTGAAGAACGTACTTCGAACATGAGTCATAATTGACAAATTATAGAACAAAGATAACAAGAAAACCGAATAAAGAAATCCAAGATAGAGAAACCCGGAATAAAAAAATCCAGAATAAAAAGATCCAGGATAAAGAAACCCAAGATACGATACTATGCCGGAGAATCGAAAACCAAACTCATACAGAAAATACGGAATACCCCGATAATTCTTCAAAGAAAAAAAGTCCAGAAGAAAACATCAGTTAATCCCACTGAAATCAAATATAACATGATCAATATATCTTCCCAAACATATATATCAGATGAAGCATCAAGTAGAAGAAACAGAATCATAATATCATACGTATTCTCTCATCAATTCTTATCAGACGAAATGAAATAGAATACCCGATGAAATAGAGCAATATAAATTATAAACCAGTCAGACTACCAATGCTTTCATCCAACACCAGAATTAAAGACATTCCCATATAACAAGAATTTCTTCAGAAGATCAATAGCCATAGAAATATTTCTGAGAATGGGTAAACACATAGAACATCTCAAAAGAGACTGCTAAATCTGTCCAGTCATAACTGTCACACTCAGATAGTTCACATTTCAAATATCATTTCCCCAACTAGTTCTGTCGTCACAAATTTCATATTAAACCATTCACTAAAGAAGGTCAGTTCTGAATAAATTTCGATTTACACTTGTCTCGACCGTGCACCTGAGTAATTCGATTTACCAAAGAAAATTCCTTCTCTAACTGGGACAGTGCATAATTCCAATAATCTTTATATCAATCCGATACTTTACTGGCTCTGACTTTACTTATCAGCTCATTTTCAATCTCTGGTCATACTTATAATTATTCTATCACTGAACTCTTTGGGTTCTCAACCGGAAACTTCCATCATCATAGCAACATCATCAAAATCATGTCATTCATTCAGGCAATGCAACATTCATGTTGGCTTACACAAATTTTCCAATTGTCCCATTTAGACAATATACTTATGCATACATTCTATGTTTTCTAGATAGCTTTACTTATCCATTCATTTAATTAAATTAATTCATGCTCATGACATCATATAAGGCCAAACAAACATAGATATTTGCATCACAATCACAACTTTCATTTCGTGCATCATCATGTACATATCATTACAATCATATAATTCAGTCCAACAATTTAACATAGATAAGTTCATTTCATTATAATCCTTTATCTCATAAAAATTATATACCATTAACATTCATCAACATTCGACATCCAATCAAGACAAGGACATTTTCATTCGTATCATAATATTATGACCTTTATTCATACCTCTAGTACTTTCTATTTATTCCGTTCATCTTATCAAGTAAGCCACATACACTACATCATATAAGCATTAAGCAAATATGGATATTTATCACATATGTATCATAAACTTTTATTCATGCTTTTCTGAACCGAGACTTATCATAATCATAATTTTACTCAAATACCTTCACATAACATTGAACATGGTCGACGCAGCTCGGTTGGAGAGTACCCTGTCTAAATAAGACGGTACTCATATGCGTCGGAAGACATCACACTATCACAGATCAGTGGCATGTATAGCTAAACTTTTACACATGCTAGGTTAGTCCGAGAACTGACTAAACCAGCTCTGATACCACTAAATGTAATGCCCCGTACCCGAGACCGTTTCCAGAGTCAAACACGAGGTGTTAACGGACTTAATTCATTACTTAAACAGCTCATACAATTTTTTTTAAAATTTCCAGACAAGCTGTCTAACTGCATCATAGTCACTTTAAAAATCATATCTCGAGTTCCGAAACTCAAAATCCAATTCCGTAACTTTTTCCTGAAACTAGACTCATATATATATCTATTAATTTTTTTCTAGAATTTTTGGTTGGGCCAATTAGTACAGTTTATTAGTTAAAGTCTCCCCTGTTTCAGGGTTCGACTACTCTAACCTCTGTGTATTACGAATCAGATATCTCCCTGTACAGAGCTTCAATGACTATGCCGTTTGTTTCTAATAAAACTAGACTCAATAAGGAATCTTTACATATAAAGCATGACTTCTAATTACCTTTGTAAAATTTATGGTGAATTTCCAAAGTCAAAATAGGGGATCTAGAAATCGCTCTAGTCCTGTTTCACAAAAATTTAAACATCTCACAAAATATAACTCATATACCTGTTTTGTTCCATTCATATGAAAATAGGCTCATAATTATTTAATTCCATATTTTATTCATCATCTAATTATATCTCTACTATTTTAAATGATTTTTCAAACTCACGTCACTGCTGCTGTCTTAATCTATTTTATGGTAAATTTTACCTATTTCATGGTTTCCATGGATTAGCTAGTAATTTGACATACATAACACCAAATATGATCATGATTAGCCATTCCAATGGCTAATCATTATCAAGCATTTCCATACCACTCAATAACCATATCATAAGACCATATATACAAAATGATTATAATGCTATACATGCCATACTCAAAATATACGAGCCATTATGCCAAGATGGTATACGGATAGTGTGAGCGAGCCTCCGATCGTTCTCGATTTTCGAGCTGGCTTGTCAAAACTACAAGGAATGAAAAGGAGGGAGTAAGCATAAATGCTTAATAAGTTCACATGCAAATAGCAAGTAACATAACCATATAAGCAAACATAAAACATCATTTGCATAATCATCACCAAGACATTCATATCACATTTTCATTTATCATCTTACCATATTGTTGTTATATCGATTTTTCAAGCCGAGGGTTAAGTACATACCTGTTCAAAGTACCCATTTCACAACACTTACCAATATGTCCCTTTCATCTTGAGTATTCCTCCATTTCAGTAGAACTTTACCCGTTGAACAAATCGGAATATAATTCAGATACATGGAAAGTTTGCACACAATTGCCACATATGTAGCCAACCTACCATGTAACCCGCCCATAAGCGAACTCGGACTCAACTTAACGAGCTCGGGCATTCGCATCCATAAGTGAACTCGGACTCAACTCAACTCAACGAACTCGGATGCCTAGTTACATCTCACGAACTCGGACTCAACTCAACGAGTTCGGACGCCCGCATCCATAAATGAACTCGGACTCAACTCAACGAGTTCGGATGCCCAAATATCCCAGTGACATGTCACTGTATCCTAATCTATTCCTAAGGTTCAAACGGGCTTTTTTCCTCGATCTCACATCTTTGCCGTCTTCCACGGAATATCGAAATCGATACTTCGGTGATAGTTCATACTCATCAAGTAATTCACATAATTACATATTATTCAACAATAACCACAAAGCATAATATTTCATGATAATAATCGGCATCATATCATATAAACAACATTAAATTGCTTAAAATGACAATTATGTTACTACATTTACACATGAACTTACCTCGTATGCGAAAATGGCTACTTTTACCATTTCGTCCACAACTTGGTATTTTCCCCATTTTAGCCCGAATTTCAGTTTTCCTTGCTCTATCATTTAAAATATAGTCTAATTAGGACTCACATTATTCAAATTGACCCAAAATCATATTTTTGAAAAATTACAATTTTGCCCCTAAACTTTTGCATATTTACACTTTTGCCCCAAAGCTCGTAAATTAAACTTCAGCCTATTTTCTTATGTGTTATGACATGCTGATCATTTTTCCCTTCTATGGCAACATCAAATTCTCACTCTAACATGTACTTATGACTATTAGATATTTTTACCGATTAAGCCCTTTTGCTCGTTTTCACTTAAAACTGAGTAGCACAAGTCTAACGTAATTTAAAACCTCATATTCTATCATAAAACACCAAAATACACAAAATTTACCTATGGGTATTTTTCCAAATATAAACCCTAGGTTAAATTATTGCTAGCATAAGCTAAATCGAGCTACCGGGACTCCAAAAACGTAAAAATCATTAAAAACGAGGCTAGAACGAACTTACAATCGAGGTTGGAAGCTTGAAAAACCCTAGCCATGGTTTCTCCTTGCTATATTCGGCCATGGGGTTGAAGATGAGCAAAATTGGCTTTTAATTTTGTATTTTAATTCATTTTACCCCTAAATGACCAAAATGCCCTTACTACTAAACTTTCCAAAAATTCCATCCATGTCCAATTTTTGTCCAAGACTTAGAAATTGGTAAAATTCTATTTAAGACCTCTTAAATAATATTTCAAAACAATTTCATACTAGAAACTTCTAGAATGCAAGTTTTGCAAATTATTCGATTTAGTCCCTAATTTCAATTTAAGCACTTTATGCATAAAATTTCTTCACGAAATTTTCACACAATCATGCAATCATATCATAGACCTTAAAATAATCATAAAATAATTATTTCTATCTCGAATTTTGTGGTCACAAAACCACTATTTCGACTAGGCCCAAAATCAGGATATTACACTTCCTCACAAATTCAAGATGTCGGAGTTTGAAAAGTACAATGGGACTACTTGCCCAGAGGCGCACATAACAATGTTTTGTAGGAGAATGACTGGGTATGTGAACAATGATCAACTATTGATCTATTGTTTCCAAGATAGCTTAATAGGAGCAGCGGCTAGGTGGTACAATCAGTTGAGCCGTGCAAGAATCGGTTCATGGAGATATCTTGCACAAGCCTTCATGTAACAGTACAACCACGTGACTGATATGACGCCAAACAGGATCACTCTTCAAAACATGGAGAAAAAGCCTGATGAAAGTTTTAGGCAGTATGCACAGAGATAGACAGAGGTGGCCATGCAGGTTCAACCACCCTTGTTGGAGAAGGAGACTACCATGTTGTTCATCAACACTCTAAAGGCTCCATTCATCACCCATATGATCGGAAGCACCACTAAAAGTTTTGCTGATATAGTCATGGCAGGAGAGATGATCGAGAATGCCATAAGAGGTGGCAAAATCAAGGGAGAAGCAACCAAGAGATCGGCCCCAAGAAGAAAAGATGGTGAAATGAATAACACCAGCACCTACAACACGAGGGCAATCACAGTTGGTCAGTCTAAAATGGCTACAGTTGACCATCAAAGTTCCCAGAAGAAGGAGATAGGTACAAGGCAAAATTCTGAGAGGATGCAATTCACACCTATCTCTGTGACGTATCGTGAGCTTTATCAAAGCTTATACGATGCACATGCCATTGCTCCATTTCACTTAAAACCACTACAACCACCGTACCCCAAATGGTATGATGCAAATGCTAAATGCGAATATCACGCGGGAATACTGGGGCATTCGATTGAAAACTGCACTGGATTCAAGAAGGTCGTGGAGAGGCTTATCAAGATGGGGGTTGTGAAATTTGACAGTACCTCTAATACTGAAAATCTGTTACCAGATTATGGAAATCAAGGAGTGAATGCCATTTGTTAAAACAAGGGAAGGAAGAATCAAGGAAGATATTGCTGAGATGAAGACACCCATGAAAGAAATATGGGAGGAGATGGTGAAAGGAGGTATGTTGACCTCTGGAAAAAGTAGAAGAGGAATAGAGAGTTATTGTGAATTCCATGGAGAGATGGATCATATGATCCAAAATTGTGAGGAGTTCAAGGCCATGGTGCAAGGTCTTATGTTTCACAAAGAGCTACAGAGTTTTGAGGGTAGTTATTGCAAAAGACAAATATGTGTGCTGAAAAATGAACGACAAGGAACCAACCTGCTAAGGATTATTATTTTCTTACCGGGGAATAATGAAATGGGGGTGCAAACCGGGCCCAGGGTTGTCATCCATAAACCCAATCCTTTCCCTTACAAGGATGACAAGAGAGTGTCATGGAGCTATGACTGCAGTGTAACAGTACCTGAGGGGGAGAGTATAGCCAGCGCGTTTAGAGGCGTGCAAAATGAAGGTTCCCATACGCGGAGTGGGAAAAGTTATGATACAGGGGGCGTCAGAGTGGAACCCACAAAGACAAAAGGTGTCGAGGTTGAGAAGGAGAAAGAGATCGAAGTACCCATCAATGAGCCGGTGAAGGAGGAGGAGGCTAAGGAGTTCCTAAAGTTCCTTAAGCATAGCGAGTATAGTGTGGTCGAGCAGTTGCGTAAGCAGCCAGCACGTATATCAGTTTTAGCCCTACTTCTGAGTTCTGAGGTGCATCAGGATGCATTATTGAAGGTGCTTAACGAAACATATGTCACCCATGACATATCCGTTAACAAGTTAGACCATTTGGTAAATAACATCAGTGCTGACAATTTCATCTACTTCAATGATGATGAAATTCCACCTAGGGGCATAGGGTCAACCAAAGCCTTGCACATCACTACTCGATGCAAAGGATACACGCTGCCAAGTGTACTCGTTGATAATGGGTCTGCTTTGAATGTCCTCCCATTATCCACATTGAACAGATTACCCATTGACAGTTTGTATATGAAAACATGTCACAATGTGGTAAGAGCTTTTGATGGAACTAAAAGGAAAGTGATGGGACGAATCGACATCGCTTTGGAAATTGGGCCAAATACATATGAAGTTGATTTCTTGGTAATGGATATCAAGCCCTCTTATAATTGTTTATTGGGGAGACCATGGATACACTCGGTAGGAGCGGTGCCCTCCTCATTACACCAAAAATTGAAGTTAGTGACAGATGGACGGTTAATAACCATCAATGCAGAGGAAGACATTATAGCATCAATCACTAGCAAGACCCCTAGTCGAGGCAAATGAAGAGGTTATTGAGTGTTCTTTTGGCTCTTTAGAAATCATCAATGCAACCTTCATTTTGGAAGGAAGTGAGGTGCCGGTACCCAAAATGTCTAGAGCTACAAGGATGGCCCTGCAAATGATGATGGGGAAGGGAGCATTACCAGGAAAAGGGCTAGGAAGACAGTTGCAAGGAGGGGTTCAAATCCCAAGACTGATGGAGAAGAAAGATCGTTTTGGTTTGGGCTTCAAGCTGGACCATAAGCACAAGAGGCAAGAGATTGAGAGACGCCAAGCGAGAAGAAAGGCACGTTTGAACGGAAGAGAAGTAGAGTGGGAACCGATGACATTCCCACTTATATCCAAATCCTTTAAGTCAGGAGGGTTACTGGTAGAAGAAAGTCATCAAATTAATTTTGTACACAATGAGGGATTGGAACAAGAAAACCTCGAGGGCATTCGCCCTTACGAACCGGGGAGCTCTCTGAACAATTGGACTACAGAGGATCTTCTTGTAGTCTTTAGGAATTTTTTAGAGTAATTCTCGAAACATGTCTGTTACTCTAGGGCCTAGGAGTAGTAAGATTACATTTGTGAAAATAGGCTTATGTTCATCTATTATTATTTAAATAAAACATAACTTTTATCAACTTAACGAGTATTGTTCCATTTTTACCAACCAATATTCCTTTAAATTGTGGCAATTCTTATTCTTTTATTCATAGCACATAAACAATAATTCTTAGATTCATTCATTCTTTGTATATTCTTTCATACCCCCACAGGTCCCTAGATATCAATAATATGAGCACTGTTACTGCAACTTCTGATTTCTCTTACGAACAAGGCATGTGTTTAGAGGAACTTCAGGATTTTGAAGATGTTCAAGATTGTGACGTATCTCTTGATCTGTTAAGAATGGTAAAGCAGGAGGAGAAACAAAGCATGCCACATGAGAAAGAGGCAATAGAGAATATAGCCCTAGAGGAAGGGAAGGAGTTGAAAATTGGAACACTGATTAACGAGGACACAAGGCATGGTCTGGTTGAGTTGCTTCGAGAGTTCAAGGATATCTTCGCCTGGTCATATCAGGATATGCCAGTCCAGCAGAAGTTACGAAGAATGAGGCTAGATATTGTTCTAAAAATAAAGGATGAAGTCAAGAAGCAGTTCGATGCAGGATTCTTGCAGGAAGTGAAGTACTCCGAATGGGTAGTTAACATTGTACCAGTTCCTAAGAAAGATGGGAAGGTACGGATGTGTGTTGATTACAGAGATTTAAATAAAGCTAGCCCCAAAGATAATTTCCCTCTGCCACACATAGACACTTTGGTGGATAACACAGCAGGATATTCGTTGTTTTCCTTCATGGATGGTTTCTCAGGATACAATCAGATAAAGATACATCCAAAGGATATGATAAAACCACCTTCATAACCTTGTGGGGTACCTTTTGCTACAAAGTAATGCCGTTTGGACTGAAGAACGCAGGGGCAACATACCAACGAGCCATGGTGAATTTATTCTATGACATGATGCATAAAGATATTGAGGTATACGTTGATGATATGATTGCCAAGTCACGAACAGAGAAAGAGCATATTAAGGTCTTGAGAAGATTGTTCTTGAGATTGAGAAAATTTCAATTGAAACTCAATCCAGCACAGTGTACCTTTGGAGCTAGATCGGGAAAACTATTAGGTTTCGTAGTCAGTGAAAAGGGAATAGAAGTTGATTCAGACAAAGTAAGGGCAATACAAGATTTGTCTCCACCACGTACTCAAAAGGAAGTTCGAGGATTCCTAGAAAGGTTGAATTACATCGCTCGGTTCATTTCACAACTGACCGAGAAATGCGATCCTATCTTTCGCCTCCTCAGAAAGCACAATTAAGGTACTTGGGATGAGGAGTGTCAGAATGCTTTTGAAAAGGTCAAGCAGTATTTGTTGAATGCTCCGATATTATCTCCACCAAACCCAGATAAATCGTTGATACTATACTTGTCAGTGTTCAGTAATTCTATAGGATGTGTGCTTGGTCAACATGACGAGTCAGGGAAAAGGAGAAGACAATTTATTATCTCAGTAAGAAATTCACTGACTGTGAAATGAGATATCCACCAAATGAAAAGTTGTGCTGTGCGCTGATTTGGACAACACGGAGATTAAGACAGTACATGCTATACCATACCACTTGGCTCATCTTAAGGCTTGATCCATTGAAATACATGATGGAGTCAACGGCTCTAAATGGGAGAATGGCGAGATGGAAAATTTTGCTTTCAGAGTTTGATATAGTCTACATAAGTTAGAAGGCTATAAAAAGAAGTGCGGTAGCAGACTTCTTGGCCAGTAGGGCTCTAGAGGATTATGAGCCATTGAACTTTGATTTTCCAAATGAGGAGTTAATGTGTATAGCAACGTCCGAAGATTCTCCTTGGAAGCTAAATTTTGATGGGGCTTCTAATGTAGTAGGAAATAGAATTGGGGCAGTTTTGGTATCCCCGAATGGCGACCATTAACCGTTCACGTGCAAGTTGGATTTTGATTGCACAAACAATATGGCTGAGTATGAAGCATGTATCATGGGACTTCAAGCAGCTATAGAACGAGGTATAAAAACCCTAAAATTATATGGAGATTCTGCGTTGGTAATTTATCAGCTTAGAGGCGACTGAGAGACAAGGGACCCCAAATTGATCAATTATCGAAAGGTAGTTTTGGGGTTACTTGAGGAGTTTGATGATATCACCTTCAATTATCTCCCACGAGAAGAAAATCAGATGGTAGATACTTTAGCAACCTTGGCTTCCATGATTAAGGAAAATAAAGAAAAAGAGATGAGACCAATTCAAATGAGCGTTTACGAGGCTCCAGCCCATTGTTGCAACATTGAGAAGGAAGAAAAGGATGATAACCCTTAGTATTAGGATATATTACAATATGTGAGAGATCGTAAATACCCTGAACAGGCTAATGAAAATGACAAAAGAACTTTGAGAAGGTTAGCTTGTGAGTATGTCCTGGATGGGGATATCCTGTACAAGAGAAGGAAAGACCAAGTACTTTTGAGATGTGTCGATACTGTGGAAGCTAAGCTAATTTTAGAAGAGGTTCATGTATGTGGGACGCATGCAAATGGGTTCACGATGGCAAGGCAAATCATGAGGCTTGGCTATTATTGGGCCACCATGGAAAGGGACTGTATCAACTATACCAAGAAATGCCATAAGTGTCAGATTTATGGGGACAAAATTCACGTACCACCTTCACCTTTACATGTTATGACTTCTCCATGGCGCTTTTCCATGTGGGGCATGGATGTTATTGGTCCAATATCATCGAAAGCTTCGAATAGACATCGGTTTATCTTCGTGCTAATTGACTGCTTTACAAAATGGGTAGAGGTGCCGCCTCTTATGCGAATGTTACTAAGTCAGCAGTGAGTCGATTCTTGAAGAAAGAGATCATTTGTCGGTATGGAATGCCTGAGAAGATCATATCAGACAATGCATTGAACTTGAACAACAAAACAATATTAGAGGTCTGCGACCAGTTCAATATCAAGCATCACAATTCTTCTCCCTATCGCCAAAAAATGAATGGGGCAGTGGAGGCCGCCAACAAGAACATTAAGAAAAGAGTGGGGAAGATGACTGAGACATATAGAGATTGGCATAAGAAGTTACCGTTTGCACTCTTGGCCTATCGAACATCTTTTAGAACCTCTACTCGGGGAACCCCATTCTCGTTAGTTTATGGGATGGAAGCAGTGTTACCTATTGAAGTAGAAATACCTTCTCTTCGAATTTTGACGGAGATAAGGTTAGATGAAGCTGAATGGGTTCAATCCCGATATGACCAGTTGAACTTGATTGAGGAAAAGAGGCTAAGAGCCATTCAACATGGTCAGATGTATCAGAAGCGAATGATGCGAGCTTATGATAAGAAAGTTCGACCAAGAGAGTTCCACGAGGGAGACCTTGTACTGAAAAAGATCCTTCCTATTCAAAAAGACTTTAGGGGAAAATGGATGCCGAATTGGGAGCGGCCATATGTCGTGAAGAAAGCTTTCTCTAGCGGTGCATTGATCTTAACGGAAATGGATGGGAAAAGTTTACCCAATCCAGTGAACTCAGACTTGGTTAAAAAATACATTGTCTAAAGGAGAAGAGAATCCAGGGTGAAAACCCGCAAAGGGCGCCTTGACATTTTAAAAAAAAAAAGGAGAGGCCAAGGTGAAAACCTGCAAAGGGCACCTTGTGATCAAAGGGGTTTTGAGTCAAAAACCCCAAAGGGCAGCTCAAATTTTGAAGAGTACACAGTGATCTTGCTATATTTGATCCAATAAAGGGCGAAGCACGTTGCATATTGAGGCATCAATAAAGTACTTTGGATCTTTTAAACACATGATGAACTAAAGAAAGACTTCATGGAGTTGGTGTATGGACACTCAAGCGGCGATATCTTGGGCATCTAACTTTCATCCTGTTTGCTATCTTTAGATTCTATTTCTTCTTAAAGATAGGCTTTCAGATTAATTTCCTTTGTATCTTTTTGATAATTCATTCAATCCAATTATTATTAAAAGTTTATTTATTTTCCATTATTCTTTAAGTATGTTGCATTGAAATAATGATAGATGAATTAAATATGTTCACAAACAAAGTTTTGCGCATTACTCTGGAATTCCTAGATAATACAAGAAACTAAAACAGGACAATTGTTCGAGAAATTCATGTAAGTAAGGGGTGAAAGAACTCGAGGGATTTCTTTCTTCCAGTTTAAAAGGAAAATGGACAAAACCAATGACTCAACTTTAAGGAAAGATTGTCTTACAGACATCCTCAGTGGATCATAGCATTGGAGGAAGGGAACAGGCCTACAGGCTGAGTAAGAATGATAATTTGAAAAAACAAAAGAAGGAATGAGTCATGACATTTAGGATAGGGGTCATATTCACAAAATTTTGCATCATAACATGTTAGGAACATTCGACTCACTTCGATCATAGCATCCTAATTATCAGGCATAATCATTCTACAGGTTATCAAAGATAGCGCGCCTTAATCCCCTAAGCAGTAGGGTAATAGGCCGTAGCATAGCAGAGCTCACCTTCAAACGTTTATACTGAAGAAGATCCAAGATGATTTGGCATTCTTGTGCTTACAAAGAGCGAATCGAAGACATAGCTGATTTGGCTTTCACGTGTTTACGATGAAGCAAATCTAAGATGATTTGGCATCTCTGTATTGTCAGAGAACAAATTAAAGTCTGGCATCTCCACTTCGACGGGGAGCAGATACATAGCAGATTTCACCTTCATAAGTTTATACTGAAGGAGATCCAAGATGATTTGGCATCCTTGTGCTTACAAGGAGCGAATCGAAGACATAGCTGATTTGGCTTTCACGTGTTTACGATGAAGCAAATCTAAGATGATTTGACATCTCTATATTGTCAGAGAACAAATTGAAGTCTGGCATCTCCACTTCGATGAGGAGCAGATACATAGCAGATCTCACCTTCAGATAATTTCACTGAAGCAAGATCCAAGATGATTTGGCATTCTTGTGCTTACAAGGAACAAATCGAAGACATAGCTGATTTGGCTTTCACATGCTTACGATGAAGCAAATCTAAGATGATTTGGCATCTCTGTATTGTCAGAGAACAAATTGAAGAAGCAGATTTGGCGTCTCTGTGTTCGGCGGAGAGCAGATCGAAGATATCAACATGTCAGTCATAAATTTGCAAGCAGCAAATTGAAGATCATGATTTGATAAGACCGGTCAAATTTGGTCTTTCTAAATCTTTGCTCAATTCCCGTTACACAGCAATGAGCAAAGAGGGGTAGCTGTAATAGCCTAAATTTGACCGGGCTTAATGAACCAAACAAAAAACCAAAAATAAAAAATGTCCAATTTGTACAGTCCATATTACAAAAGAACTAAAGCCCAAAAGGCAAATTATACCCCATAAACCTATTACACCCGTAACCCAAAATACCTAAACCCAAACACCGGTTACAACCTGTAACCCAGCAGCCTAAATACCAATAACCCCACTACTGCGCTATACTCATTTACATCCGAAGCCCAAATCTAAAACAACCCAAAAGGCCCAAAGGACTTAAGGGAAGTAGGTAACCCTAGGGTTTCCTAAACACTGTGGCGCAGCAAGAGGTTCTAGAGGGTTCAGGGAGCGTCTATTCAATCCCCAAAATTGAGGCCACCATTAATGCGCTATCCCAAGGGCCTTCAATGCTCACTAGTGCCCCGGTCACCGGTCATCCCTCTATCCGGCCCCAAATCGTATCACAAGCAGCACGACCATCACCGAGATCTTCGGGTACCTGCAAAATGAAAAAGGAAACACAGCAGACACGAAAAAGCAGAGCAAGAAAAAGGAAACTAAATCAAAGGAATCTCAGCAGATCATGGTCAAAGATACAGTGGATACAGTAGACAAGAAATGGAAAGAAATCGAAGATTTCTTTCCCAGTTTATGTAATAACAACAGTGGCTATAAAAGCCCGAATCAAAACAATGTAAGGGGACTTTTTTTTTGACAAAAATAAAAATATATACAGATATTACCCATAGAAGAAACAAGAAACAGTTTATTTTAGAAGGTGATTTTTTATCTTATGTTTCGTTTCTTTTCTTTTTTTTCTTAGGCGAATATACGAATTGTTTCTTAAAAAAAAAACTAGTAACATTTAAAAGAAAAGAAGTTACCTGTTGAAGGACGAAGGTTTTTAACCTTCAGACCACCGCGTACGACGGCGCGTGAGGCGCGTGTGCAAGCACTGCACTATAGTCAGAGGCCGAAGGTCGGATTACCCCTTTTCTTTTTTTTAAAGAACTCTTGAGTTTTTTTTTAAACCCCGGTGTAAAATGATTTTTAGGGTTAAAACTTGCCTTATATAGCCTAAAAGGAACGGCGTCGTTTTGGCTTAAGCAATAAGCCTAAAAACGAAGTCGTTTTATGACCCCAGGATCCGCGCGTTGACCCGATTACCCGGGGAGGATCCGCGTGTTTTTGAGGATTGGGTTAATTACTCAACTGGTCCTCTTGTATTTTTAAACCTATATAATTTCATGTTATTTATTTTTTTAATTTAGCTCCAATGTTCTAGCTTTGTTTCAATTTAATCCCCTTAACGATTTTAAAATTAATTTTGAAGAAACGGCGTCGTTTAGGATCAGGGCAAATTGCCCAGTGAGTCCTTGGTCGTTTTTAATTCTTGCAAATCAGGCCCAGAATTTTTGTTATTTTGCAAATTAGCCTTAAAATTTTATTTAAATTCAATTTTAGCCCTTTCTTTATTATTCCAAAATTTCTTATTTTATGTATATAATTTATTTATTTTTTTTAAAAATTATACATATATTATTATTAAAAATACTATTTATATATTTATATAAAATTTTTATTTATCATATATTATTTTCCTATATATTTATATTATATTTTATTATATAACATTTACTATATTTTATTATATATATTACTTATCTTTTATATGTTATGTATATCGTATATTATCTATTATATTATTTATGTTTTATAATTCATTATATTATAATTTGTAAATTTGTAAATTATTATTATCAAATTATATTTTTAACTCATATTACATACATATTTCATTATTAATTATTTATTATGTGTTATTTTATTTTGAACTGATATTTTTATATATTATATAATTCTTTTATAAATTCTTTTACATACGTCTTATTTTATATATATTTTTTAAAAACCAATATATCTCTATTTTATATATATAATTAATATTCTTTTATAAATTTTTGTTATTATATATTATATATTGTATATTGAATACTATTTTAAAATTATTAAATATCATATTTTTATTTGCATTATATGTATATTTTGTTAACAATTACTCATTTTATTTTTTTATATATACTAATTCTTTTATACTTTTATATTGTATATATATCATTTATGTATTAAACATTATTTTATAATCATTATTTGATGTTATATTTTATGAACATGTACATTGATATTAGGGCACACAACCTACGACACGGGCAACCACAAGCCCGTATGGCATCGACAGTGACATTTTTGACTTTCGTCAAACCTCATTTTTTGTCCAATCGAGTACACACATGGTATCGATTTGCTGCAAAAGTACCCCGAGCCTTCCAAGACCTATATTTAACCAATACAAACTCTCGATTAATCATTTAACAACGAATTAAGCCAAACCCGAAACATGATATCCAACCTTTGAGCAAAAACCCTTATCTTCAATCGAACAACAGAACCTTTACAAGACCAAACCACCAACTAACAACCACGAGCCCTTGATTCTTCCCCTAATCAACCATAACTGTACTAATTAATAGAAATTTAATAAAAAGAAACAAAACACTTACTCTCAGACTTACCGATCGGATGGGAACAAGAGTTGCACGCAATGAGATGACTAAAAAAAACGAGAGAGTAGGCATTGAAAAAGTAAGATTTCGGCACAGGAAGGAAGAAGGAAAAGAAACACAAAGAGGGGAAGGATGACAGTGAAGTTGGCATTAGGAAAGGAGAGGAGCAAAAAGAATTATGAATGAACAATACCCCCTATTAGATAACCCATCCCTTGATTTTCTCCCCACATTCTTCTTAATCTCAACCACTAGAGCAATTCAGTCCCATGCAATCTCTTACTGATGCCAAAAGCCAAAAATTAATCATCTACGCCCACGCAGGGGTTTGAACACGGGACCCCAAACACACCAACACTCCAATTAACCACTAAATTAGTAGGCCCATTCTGACTTAAGCTTACCAACAATTAAATAATAGCCTATTGACCAAAGATAGGGCTTTATTCATAAAAATACCAAAAATTAAGCCAAGCATAGGGCTTTAACCTAAGACCTCTCACACACTCCCAGAACACTTAACCACTAAAGTAGATACATAATTGTGTTCATACTCCTTCTGCGGAGCTATCAGAACTCTCAAATTATCCTTGAGGCCATCCTCAAAGTGGACACATCGCTCATACTCAGTCGCGACCATACCTCGCACATAGCAGCTCAGTCACAAGAATTCGGCCTCAGACTCGGCCACAGAATGATCTCCCTGAGTAAGGTTTAGAAACTCCCTCCTACGGGCATCCACTTAGCTCGCCTCCACATATTTCCCCTGGAAAGAAGTCTTAAAGAATTCCCAGGCTAGACATTCGGGCTAAGTGCCCTCCTTGACAGTCAGCCACCACTGATAAGCCTTATCCCGCAGCAGTGAGACTGCACCCTTTATTTTTTGCTCGGGGGTGCAATTTAGATCATCCATGATCCACTCCGTGGCTTTAATCCAGTATTAGGCCACATTAGGGGCGACCCCCATGACACCCTTGAAGAGCTCAGCTCCATTGGACCAGGGTTGTTCCGTAATTGACCCTCGGCCCCCAGACCCAGTATTGGGCCCATCGACCCTCTCCAATATCCTTAACATAGCCTGGGACAATGCGTCGTCCCCAACTATTCGATCTTGAGACCCAGTCTCAGTAGTAGATGATACTGGCATCTCACTCGTCTCCAAATTCGGTATACTACCCAGGGAAGAGGACTCAGCTCGAACCCCTCTACGGACTTTACCTTGGCCTCCAGTACCCCGTCAACGGATACCTCGTGTGCTCATGTCTAATCAAATTTATCTGTAATAAAAATTTTATGAATCAGTTACAGTTCCAGTGTTTATTAACAAGTATTTTATGTAGAGCAGTACCAAAAGTTCAAATTTTGTTTTTGTTTGTTGCAGTCTCTAGTAGTTACTATAGTTTTAGTTTAACTACAGTTTCTCGTATATACTAACTAGAGTTTTCTCACATTTTACTACCTACAGTAGTTTCAGAATCATATTATTTTCAATGTAAACAAAAATCAATTCCAGAATACTTATAAGATCGGCACCGGATACTCAGTGAACCACATAATCAAATCATTTCAAGTCATTTGAAAATCAGTTCTCAAAACCAGTTTAAAAACCCAAAATTCACAGTTGAGTTTTGCAACTTGACTCTGATACCACTAAATGTAACACCCTAAACCCGACCCAGACGTTATGGCTGAATCTGGCGATGTCACATGATAGGGTGTTTGAAAACTAAGTTTCTACGATAAATCCATTTCCGTTTAATTACTTTCCTTATCTCTTATTATTTCCAAAATCCTTACTCGTTTAATCGATTGTTTTAAACATAATTCATTGCGGAAGCTTTTAAAATCATTTTGAGTAAATCGTGTGTTTAGAGAAAACCTTTCCTTTTTGAAAACTGAGTTTTCCTACATCATAAAAATAAATAAAACCAAATTTAAGAAAAAGTCCCCAAATTACATCCAAATAAACCACGGTAATTAAAACCATAAATCATAAATTATAAATCGTAGAAGTCTAAAAACTGTGGTCACCGTCAAGTCCTCCGCTGCACCGATCCGACTAGGTCTAGGGATTACCTGTGCACATTAAACAGAGATAGGTGAGTTTACGTAAACTCAATGTGTAATCCCACAAAAAACAAACAGCAGCAAACACAGTGCACAATCAAAAGACAGTCTTGGGCCTAAGCCCCTTTCAGTATCAGTAACGGTTGGGCCTTAGCCCAACTCAATATCAGTATCAGTATCAATATGCACAGAGTCCTACCCAACCAGCCTCTACATACCAACTCTATCCAACCTTACACTCCATGTGGGGATTAAATTAACCCACCCATCCCTACACTCCAGTTAGTGCCAAATGCAACAAAAACAGTAGTTTGCAGCTGAGTTGCCAGAATATTAGGCTTAAAGGCCTTTCAGTACACTTCCACCAAATAAAATCAACCCAACCTTATGCAATGCATGACATGATATCTCATGATATCAATACATATAATCTGTAAATGTATACATGCATACTATCATCATGCTCAATATATATCCATCAATCAGTCAGTTCACACAATTAGGGGTCTAAGTAATGCTTATCAACCCTACAGTAGGTTCACAGTCGACTTGGGCGACCTGCGCAACCTTAGCGATCAATTCAATGAAAATGGGCTCAAACGCCCATGTGGCCTACCTGTGTGGGCCCATACACCTGTGTGGCCCGCACAACCCAAATTTTCCTTCATCGTGTGGATCACATGGCCTGGCCCAAAATTCCACATAGCCGTGTGGCCCACACGGCCCAAATTAGTCCAACTCGTGTGCCGCACATGGCCTACCTGGCCATTACACGGCTGTGTCATGCGCACACGACCTAGCCTCGACAAACATATGCCTATGTTAGGGCATATAGCCTACCACATGGCCAGCCACACGCCAGTGTGGCATCGACAGTGAGGTTTTTGGCTTTCACTGAACCTTGTTTTCTATGCAATCGAGTACACACCTGGTATCGATTTGCTGTAAAAGTACCCCGAGCCTTCCAAGATCTATATTTGGCTAATACAAACTCTTGATTAATCACTTAATAATGAATTAAGCCAAACCCAAAACATGATATCCAACCTTTGAGTGAAAACCCTTACCTTTAATCGAACAATAGAACCCCCACGAGACCAAACCTGTAACACCCATTACCCGTACCCGAGGCCGGGATAGGATACGAGGCATTACCGGGCTTAAACATACACAATTTCATAAAATCAGGCCATAAAATTTCATTCAATTTAAAATGAATAAAACACATGTAAATTTTCCCTTATACTGGTCTACGAGGCCCAAAACATACACCGGAGGTGATTTGGGACTAAACTAACAATTTTTGAAAATTTTACAACACTTAAGAAATTTTCCATGTTTGGAGAGTCACTCGCCCGTGTGGCTTGGGACATGCCCGTGTCCTCAACCCATGTAACTCTCTGTTTATGACATCATCAACAAATAAGGGTCACAAGGCCAAGTCACTCGCTCGTGTGCTAGGCCGTGTCCTCCACATGACTAAGACACACGGCCGGGTCTTTGCCCGTGTGGCTGAGAAAATGGCTATTTACCAAGCCATTTGTCACTCTTATTTGCACATACTTAAGCACAACTACAATAGTACGTTTCATGGCATAAATAAACTACCATCAGGCAATAACATATCATTTTCACACCATCATCTATCATGCATTATAACATCATGCCTTACCTGTAATATCCCGAATTAGGGCCTAATTGGAATAGTGGTTTCATGACCACAAATCTGAGATAGAAATAATTATTTTATAATTATTTTGAGGTTTATGATATGATTTTATGATTGTGTGAAAATTTCGTGACGAAATTCTATGCATAAAGTGCTTAAGTTGAAATTAGGGACTAAATCGAATAATTTGCGAAACTTGTATTCTAGAAGTTTTTAGTATGAAATTGATTTAGAATATTAATGAGGAGGTCTTAAATAACAATTTTACCAATTTCTAAAATTTTGGACAAAAATTGGCTTATACATGAAAATTTTTAAAGAAAGATATTAAGGGTATTTTGGTCATTTGGTAATTAAAATTAATCAAAAGGGAAATTAAGGCCAAAATGTGTTCATCTTCTTCAAGCCTTGGCCGAACCTTAACTCTCTCCATATCTAGGGTTTCTTTAACTTCCAAGCTTCATAGTAAGTGATTTCAAGCCCCATTTTTAATGATTTTAATGTTTTTGGAACCCCGATAGCTCGATTTAGCTTATGCTAGCAATAAGTCAACCTAGGGTTCATATTTGGAAAAATACCCATAGGTGAAATTTGTGTATTTTGGTGTTTTATGATATAATATAAGGTTTTAAATTATGTTAGACAACTTGTGCTACTCGGTTTTAAGTGAAAACGAGTAAAAGGGCTTAATCGATAAAAATACCTAATATTCATAAGTACATGTTAGAGTGTGAATTTGATGTTTCCATAGAAGGGAAAAATGATCAGCATGTCATAAAACATAAGAAAATAGGATGAGGTTTAATTTACGAGCCTTGAGGCAAAAGTATAAATATGTGAAAGTTTAGGGGCAAAATGGTAATTTTGCCAAAGTTCGTACTAGGGGCTGTTTTGATGATTGTATGTATTAAATAAATTAATTTGGTATTATAGATCAAGAGAAAAAAGATTCAAGTCGTGATCGAGGGAAAAATAAAGTTTACGAGGAATAGGCTCGATTGCTAATATTTTGTATCGAGGTAAGTTCATGTGTATATAAGGTAACATAATTTTTATTTTAAGTGAGTTAATGATATTTATATGATATGATACTTATTATCATGAAATATTATGCTTTGTGAATTATTATTTGGTAATATGCAAATTATGTGAACAACTTGATAAGTATGAGATGCTAGTAAGTATCGGTTTCTATATTTCGAAGAAGACGATTAAAATGTGTAATTGAGAAGAATCCCGTTTGAACCTTGGGAATAGATTAGGGTACAAGTGACATGTCACTAGTGTAACAGCCCAAAATTTACCCTAGTCGGGAAGTGGTTTCGGGACCGCTAAACCGAGTCACCGAAAGGTTTGAATGTGATGTTTATTGTCTAGAATATGTAATCATGATTGTGTGAAAATTTCAAGTTTTGATTTAGTCGATTGCATGTGAATTTAGTCAATAGGACATATATGAGAAAATTTTAAAATGTGATAGGTCAATGCATGAGGACCTATTAGTGCATGGGGAAGAAAAAGGGGACTTGCATGTCAAATTCCCCCTCCCTAATATGTAGTGGCCGGCCATGCTATGGGTGGAAACATGTTGGGAACATGTTGGCCTAGTGAGGTATGTAGGATAAAATATAATAAGAAGTATGGGGAATAAAGAAATGGAAAAAGGAAAGGATGTGTGGTAATTGTTTCTTTCCTCCCCTTTTGCCGTGAAAGTAAGAAGGAAAAAAAAAAAAAAAACTGTCCATCTTTCTTCATTTCCCCTTGGCCGAATGTTCTAAAGAAGAAAGAAAAAAATTTGTTCATCTTTTATCATCCTTGGCCGAAAATGCTAAGAAGAAGGGGGAAGGGGAAGTAAGACATTCGGCCACTCCTTCTAGTCTTGAATAAGGTATGTAATGCATGGTAGCTTTTGGAAATTGTTGAATGTATTAAGCTAGTTACTAAGTCCCTTACTTAGCCCATGTTCAAATCTTGAATATTGTTGGTAACATGAGCAATCGGCCATCTTAAGTCACTATTAAGGTAAGGAAGTATGTACTAGCTTTTGAATTTTTAGTTGATATTGAGTGAGTTATCAAGTGATTTTTGTAAACCATGTTGAAATTTCGATTTTGGGGGTGAGTATGGTTTTCGGCTATAAAAGATTAATAAGGGTGATGATTGTGTTTCATGCTAAACTTAGATGAATAATGGTAGTTGCTCACATCTTGATATCTATGAGTTCCTTTCTTGGTTCTACCATAGACCCCCAAAGTATATGTTTATTGGGTGTTGTTGGAGGTTTATGATAGAAGCTAATGAGTGAGAGTTTGATAGGTACCATGAGGTTAAACTTCATGAGATTGTAAGCTTGTAAGTTGGATGATGAAATTCATGCTTTGTGAAGGTAAAAGGAGTAGAAGGAGCATTCGGCCATGAAGAAAAAAAAGAGAGCAAAGGGGGAAATTTATGATGAATTAAGTGTTAAATGGAATGAAAATGATATTATATGGGGGTATGTATATTCGGCCATATGAGTAAATATATAGATGATGTTAAATTTGATTATGTATAATGGGCATTAAGATGTGGAACATAAGAAATGTAGTATATGTGGATCTACATGATGTTATAGTTGACATTGTGCATATACACATGCATTCGGCCATCTAATTGAGTATGAAGGTGGTGTTAAATCTAATTGTGATGCCCATTCCGAAGTATATATATATACATATATATATACATAAGTATGCCATTCGTGATGTTACCTTTAATTATGTGTGTAATCGACTAAATGGGTAATTAGTGTGGATGGTTGCCGAATACACAAACATACATATGCATGTGTAATTGAATTATGAATGTTTAACAAGATGGTTAAACTAGTGAATTATTGATTAAGCTCAAGGAGCTAAAGGAGGAGAATCAAGCAAAGGCAAAGAAAAGATCACTGAGTAGCCGAGTTGGAACCGTCTTACCCAACACAAGGTAAGTCATTAAGCATGTAGTTGGTATTATTTCAAATGGTCATAATGTTTATGTATTGATGCTGAATGGAATGAATAAATATACATATATATATATGCATGTACGTATGTGATGATGAAATTGTTGAATGAAAAGAAAAGAGGTAAGATGTACTGAGTTGTTGATCTCGGCACTAAACGTGCGAGTATAACCATTTATGACCATGAGATTGGCGCTAAGTGCGCGGGATTAAATTGTACAGCACTAAGTGTGCGATTTGACTATGTTGCACTAAGTGTGCGAAATGAATATGATGCACTAAGTGTGCGAATTGACCATGCGGCACTAAGTGTGCGAGTTTGACTATGTAGCACTAAGTGTGCGATTTGATTACGTAGCACTAAGTGTGCGAGTTGATTATATAGCACTGAGTGTGCGGACTCAATATACATTCGTGAATCATTATGAACACTATGTGTGCGACACTATTGAGTCGATCGCGGACAGCGGATCGGGTAAGTGTCTTGAGTACATGGCTAATAGGTGCTATGCTTATACTTGGTGTTGAGCTCGGTAAGTTTGAACCTATGTGACAACTATACTTGAAGTCACGTACATAAAATTTATCGTAGGATGGGTGAAAGGTCGTTTAGTCGTTTGATTGTAACGAAAATAAATTGATTTATGAAAATGCTTCAATGTCCTATTGATGAGTATATGGAATGTGAATGCATGAATTGATATGAAATTGAATCGATAGGTTGGAGGAACTATGGTATGGTTCGGAATGGATGGAGTAATTAGCCTCGTTCCATTTTGTTTTCTCTTGTGATAATGTTATTGATGGATGGTAGTGCATTGCTTATGACTTACTGAGTTATAAACTCACTCGGTGTTTCCTTGTCACCCATTATAGGTTGCTTGGACTCATCTATTTTTGCGGGGTCAGGCCGTCATCGAAGTCATCACATCGGATAGCAAGTTTTGGTACTTTCTTCTTAGTTGGCTTAGAAGAACATTTTGGCATGTATAAGCTATTACGTTGTGTTTGAACTTTGGCATGTAAACTTTAAGCCATGCGAAAATGGCACGAATGTTCGATTGAGTTGGTTCAAGGGTAGGCATGAAATGGACCTAGTTACTTTCGTAACAGATGCTGGCAACAGCAGTGTCATGAGATTGAAAAATCACTAAAAATAGTAGGAGTGGAGTTAATTGATGAATAAATTATGTAATCGAAGCTCGATGAGTCTGTTTTCTTGAGAAAGTGACGAAAAGATCATATGGGCAGTATATTAAGAGATAATCAGATTTTTGTGGGACAGGGCCAGAACGGTTTCTGGATTCCCTGCTCCGACTTTGGAAATTCATAATAAATTAACCAGAGATAATTAGGGGTCGTACCATATATGTACAGATTCCTCTCTGAGACTAGTTTTCATAGAAACAAACGGCATCAGTATTGAAACCCCGTGCAGGGAGATATCCAATTCGTAATGGGCAAAGGTCAGTGTAGTCGACCCCTGCAACATGGGAGACTTCGACTAATAAACTGTACCAATTGGCCCGACCAAAAATTCTAGAAAAAATACATATATGGGAACATGAGTCTAGTTTCTGGGAAAAATCACGAAACTGATTTTTGAGTTACGAAACTCAAGATATGATTTTTAAAACGACTGGTACACAGATTGGGCAGTGTCTGGAAAATAGATTTTATAAGGGGTTAAAGCCAGTTAACACCTCGTGTTCGACTCCGGTGTCGGTTTCGGGTTCGGGGTGTTACATTTGATTGGTATCAGAGCTATGGTTTAGTCGGTTCTAGGACTACCATAGCGCGTATGAGTCTAGCTATACATGCCGAATGTTAATGTTTAAATGTGTGATGACTTCCAACGGTTGAAATGTTTTTGTTTTGATTAGTAAATGGACCCCGGTGAAGAAAGAACCCTAGCGGATGACATTGAGAGCGTAGCGGCTACTCCTGCACAAGGGACGCCGCCTGTTGAACCTCAGTCATCTGCGAATAATCAAGGTGAGGGGGCTAAACAAGCCTTCTTTACCATGATGAATGAGTGGGTCGCGCAATATGCCCGAACCAACCCGGCTGTCCAACAATTCCCAAATTTGAATAATCCACCCCAAGAGCCTGTAATGCCATCAGTTGCTGATCCTGTGAGGCTGAGTAAGCCACCTGTAGACTTGATTAGGAAGCGTGGGGCCGAGGAGTTCAAGGCCATAGTAACTGATGATGCCGAAAGGGCCGAGTTCTGGCTTGATAACACCATTCGGGTGTTCGATGAATTGTCATGCACACCTGACGAATGTCTAAAATGTGCTGTATCTCTGTTGCGAGACTCAGCCTACTATTGGTGGAGGACCTTGATTTCCATAGTCCCGAACGAGCGAGTAACTTGGGACTTCTTTCAAACGGAATTCCGAAAGAAATTTATTAGCCAACGGTTCATTGATCAGAAGCGTAAAGAGTTCTTGGAACTCAAGCAAGGCCGTATGACTGTATCTGAATACGAACATGAATTTGTAAGACTCAGTAGGTATGCCCGGGAGTGTGTAGCTGATGAGGTTGCTATGTGCAAAAGATTCGAGGAAGGATTGAATGAAGATTTAAAGCTATTAATGGGTATTTTGGAAATAAAAGAATTCGTAACACTAGTCGAACGAGCCTGCAAGGCGGAAGAACTTGGAAAGGAGAAGAGGAAGGCTGAATTTGAAGCTAGAGATTATCGTAAAAGATCGACGGGTAAAGCTCCGTTCTCAGCTGTAAAGAAGTTCAGGAAGGACATTAATAAGTCGAGGGCGACTGCGGGAATTTCCATCAGGGCAAGACCATCGATGGGCTCCTGAGCTACTTCGGTAGCTAGTGTGGGCAATAATCGTCACGAGAAACCTGAATGTCCCCAATGTGGAAGACGACACCTAGGTGAATGTTGGGGCAAGTCTACTAGCAGGGCCTGTTACGGATGCGGTTCGAAGGACCACTTCATTAGAGATTGCACGGAGCTGGATGAGAAGAATAAGATTCAAGGTGCAAGACCTAGTGGAGTGACATCTAGAGGAAGACCACCGAGAATTTTAGGAGGCAGGGGTGGTAGTCAGAGGGGGGCCTCTGATACGGCCGATCGAGCCGAGAACCGTACTCCTGCTAGAGCATATGCCATTCGCGCACGAGAGGAGGCATCCTCCCCCGACGTCATCACTGGTACCTTCACTCTCTTTGATACTAATGTGATTGCATTGATTGACCCTGGTTCTACTCATTCATATGTATGCGAAACCTTAGCAACCAGTAAGACTCTACCTGTTGAGTCTGCTGAGCTCGTAATTCGAGTATCAAACCCTTTGGGTCAATGTGTACTTGTTGATAAAGTGTGTAAGAGATGCCCTCTAATAATCCGAGAATCCTGTTTTCCGGCCGATTTGATGCTTTTGCCGTTCGACGAGTTTGATGTTATTCTTGGTTTGGATTGGTTAACCGCGCATGATGTGGTTGTGAATTGCAAAAGCAAGACTATCGATTTGAGGTGCGCAAATAACGAAATAATCCGAGTTGAGTCTGCGGACTTAAGGGGGGTTTCCAGCTGTAATATCAGCGATGTTGGCCCAGAAATATGTAAGGAAAGGGTGCGAAGCATACCTCGCGTATGTACTTGATGACAAGGAGTTAGGAAAGAAACCCGAATCGGTGCCAGTGGTTTGTGAATACCCGGATGTTTTTCCTGAAGAATTACTGGGTTTGCCACCTGTTCGGGAGGTAGAGTTTGGTATTGAGCTTGTACCTAGAACTACGCCAATTTCGATCGCTCCGTATCGTATGGCACTAACCGAGTTAAAAGAGTTGAAAGCTCAGTTGCAAGAATTGACGGATAGAGGTTTCGCTCGACCAAGTTTCTCACCTTGGGGTGCACCAGTATTGTTCGTGAAAAAGAAGGACGAAACCATGAGGTGGTGCATTGACTATCGTCAACTAAATAAAGTGACGATAAAGAATAAGTATCCGTTACCGCGTATTGATGATTTGTTTGATCAATTAATGGGAGCATCGGTGTTTTCAAAGATAGATTTGAGATCGGGTTATTATCAGTTGCGGATTCGAGATTCGGACGTACCCAAAACTGCTTTCAGAACGAGGTAAGGTCACTACGAGTTCTTAGTGATGCCGTTTGGGCTCACTAATGCCCCTGCGGTGTTTATGGATTTGATGAATCGGATCTTCAGGCCGTAATTGGATCGGTTCGTAGTTGTGTTTATTGATGACATCTTGGTCTATTCAAGAGATGAGACCGAACATGCTGAGCATCTGAGGCTAGTGTTGCAAATTTTGCGGGATAAGCAGTTATATGCTAAGTTCAGTAAGTGTGAGTTCTGGTTAAGAGAGGTTAGCTTCTTGGGTCATGTGGTATCCGCATCGGGTATTCGAGTTGACCCGAGCAAAATTTCAGCCATACTTAACTGGAAGCCTCCGAGAAATGTTACCGAAGTCTGGAGCTTTCTAGGGCTCGCCGGTTATTACCGACGATTTGTCAAAGGTTTCTCGATGATAGCCACACCAATGACGAAGCTACTTCAAGAGGATGTTAAGTTCGAATGGACGGAGAAATGTCAGGAAAGCTTCGATCAACTGAAAACTCATTTGACTGAAGCTCTAATTTTGGTGCAACCCGAATCGGGTAAAGAGTTTGTCGTTTATAGTGACGCATCCCTACTTGGGTTGGGTTCCGTATTGATGCAAGAAGGTCGAGTTGTGGCCTATGCGTCGAGACAATTGAAGCCACACGAGAGAAATTATCTGACCCATGATCTCGAACTAGCCGCCGTTGTGTTTGCATTGAAAATATGGCGACATTATTTGTTTGGTGAGAAGTGCCATGTGTTTTCGGATCACAAAAGTCTCAAATATTTGATGACTCAACGAGACTTGAATCTGCGACGAAGACGTTGGCTTGAGTTGTTGAAAGATTACGAGCTTGTCATTGATTACCACCCGGGAAAGGCTAATGTGGTTGCGGACGCCTTAAGCCGGAAATCACTGTTTGCTTTGCGAGCGATGAATGTACACTTGTCTGTTCTACCTGACAATGTGTTAGTAGCTGAATTAAAAGCCAAACCATTATTGACTCATCAAATTCGTGAAGCTCAGAAGGTCGATGATGAATTGGTTGCAAAACGAGCTGAGTGTGTTCCGAACAAGGAATCGGAGTTTCAGATTGATGATGATGGTTGTTTGAGGTTTAGAAGTCATTTGTGTGTTCCAAGGAATTCGGAACTCATTCCGATGATTCTGAACGAAGCCCATTGTAGCCGAATGTCAATTCACCCAGGGAGCACGAAAATGTGCAACGACTTGAAACGTCGGTTTTGGTGGCATGGTATGAAACGAGACATCTCCGACTTTGTTTCGAGATGTTTAAAATGTCAACAAGTGAAAGCGGAACATCAAGTGCCTTCAGGGTTACTTCAGCCGATCATGATACCCGAGTGGAAATGGGACCGAGTCACAATGGACTTTGTGTCCGGACTGCCATTGTCAACAAGTAAGAAGGATGCAATTTGGGTTGTGGTTGATAGACTGACTAAGTCGGCTCACTTTATCCCCGTGCGTACGGATCTTTCATTGGATAAACTAGCCGAATTGTATGTCTCTCAGATTGTGAGATTGCATGGAGTACCTATTTCTATCGTGTCGGATAGAGATCCGAGATTTACCTCACGATTTTGGAAGAAATTGCAAGAAGCTTTAGGTACCAAGCTGCATTTTAGCACCGCTTTTCACCCCCAAACTGATGGTCAATCCGAGCAGATAATTCAGATACTTGAGGATATGTTGAGATGTTGCATCCTCGAGTTCAGTAGTTCATGGGAACGGTATTTACCTTTGATTGAATTCGCTTACAACAATAGTTTTCAATCAAGTATTAAGATGGCACCGTATGAGGCTTTGTACGGTCGTAAATGCCGTACGCCATTGTTTTGGACCGAGCTTGGTGAAAGTAAAATTTTCGGAGTTGATTTGATTAAAGATGCCGAACAAAAAGTAAAGGTAATCCGCGAAAGTCTGAAGGTAGCCACAGATCGTCAAAAATCGTATGCGGATTTAAAACGAAAGGACATTGAATATCAGGTGGGAGATAAAGTGTTTCTTAAAGTGTCACCTTGGAAGAAGGTACTCAGATTTGGCCGTAAAGGCAAGGTGAGCCCGAGATTCATTGGGCCGTACGAAATTTCCGAACGAGTGGGGCCGGTTGCATATAGATTGATTTTGCCCCCTGAACTTGAAAAGATTCACGACGTCTTTCATGTTTCGATGCTTCGGCGCTATAGATCTGATCCTTCGCACATAATTAGTCCGTTGGAGGTTGAAATTCAGGCTGATATGAGTTATGAAGAAGAGTCGATGCGTATCCTAGCTCGTGAAGTGAAGGGGTTGCGAAACAAAAGGGTTCTGTTAGTAAAGGTGTTATGGCTCAAACACGGGATCGAGGAAGCTACTTGGGAAACCGAGAGCTCGATGAAAGAACGATACCCAAACCTACTTACCGGTAAGATTTTCGGGGACGAAAATTTCCTGAGTGGGGGAGAGTTGTAACAGCCCAAAATTTACCCTAGTCGGGAAGTGGTTTCGGGACCGCTAAACCGAGTCACCGAAAGGTTTGAATGTGATGTTTATTGTCTAGAATATGTAATCATGATTGTGTGAAAATTTCAAGCTTCGATTTAGTCGATTGCATGTGAATTTAGTCAATAGGACATATATGAGAAAATTTTAAAATGTGATAGGTCAATGCATGAGGACCTATTAGTGCATGGGGAAGAAAAAGGGGACTTGCATGTCAAATTCCCCCTCCCTAATATGTAGTGGCCGGCCATGCTATGGGTGGAAACATGTTGGGAACATGTTGGCCTAGTGAGGTATGTAGGATAAAATATAATAAGAAGTATGGGGAATAAAGAAATGGAAAAAGGAAAGGATGTGTGGTAATTGTTTCTTTCCTCCCCTTTTGCCGTGAAAGTAAGAAGGAAAAAAAAAAAAAACTGTCCATCTTTCTTCATTTCCCCTTGGCCGAATGTTCTAAAGAAGAAAGAAAAAAATTTGTTCATCTTTTATCATCCTTGGCCGAAAATGCTAAGAAGAAGGGGGAAGGGGAAGTAAGACATTCGGCCACTCCTTCTAGTCTTGAATAAGGTATGTAATGCATGGTAGCTTTTGGAAATTGTTGAATGTATTAAGCTAGTTACTAAGTCCCTTACTTAGCCCATGTTCAAATCTTGAATATTGTTGGTAACATGAGCAATCGGTCATCTTAAGTCACTATTAAGGTAAGGAAGTATGTACTAGCTTTTGAAATTTTAGTTGATATTGAGTGAGTTATCAAGTGATTTTTGTAAACCATGTTGAAATTTCGATTTTGGGGGTGAGTATGGTTTTCGGCTATAAAAGATTAATAAGGGTGATGATTGTGTTTCATGCTAAACTTAGATGAATAATGGTAGTTGCTCACATCTTGATATCTATGAGTTCCTTTCTTGGTTCTACCATAGACCCCCAAAGTATATGTTTATTGGGTGTTGTTGGAGGTTTATGATAGAAGCTAATGAGTGAGAGTTTGATAGGTACCATGAGGTTAAACTTCATGAGATTGTAAGCTTGTAAGTTGGATGATGAAATTCATGCTTTGTGAAGGTAAAAGGAGTAGAAGGAGCATTCGGCCATGAAGAAAAAAAAGAGAGCAAAGGGGGAAATTTATGATGAATTAAGTGTTAAATGGAATGAAAATGATATTATATGGGGGTATGTATATTCGGCCATATGAGTAAATATATAGATGATGTTAAATTTGATTATGTATAATGGGCATTAAGATGTGGAACATAAGAAATGTAGTATATGTGGATCTACATGATGTTATAGTTGACATTGTGCATATACACATGCATTCGGCCATCTAATTGAGTATGAAGGTGGTGTTAAATCTAATTGTGATGCCCATTCCGAAGTATATATATATACATATATATATACATAAGTATGCCATTCGTGATGTTACCTTTAATTATGTGTGTAATCGACTAAATGGGTAATTAGTGTGGATGGTTGCCGAATACACAAACATACATATGCATGTGTAATTGAATTATGAATGTTTAACAAGATGGTTAAACTAGTGAATTATTGATTAAGCTCAAGGAGCTAAAGGAGGAGAATCAAGCAAAGGCAAAGAAAAGATCACTGAGTAGCCGAGTTGGAACCGTCTTACCCAACACAAGGTAAGTCATTAAGCATGTAGTTGGTATTATTTCAAATGGTCATAATGTTTATGTATTGATGCTGAATGGAATGAATAAATATACATATATATATATGCATGTACGTATGTGATGATGAAATTGTTGAATGAAAAGAAAAGAGGTAAGATGTACTGAGTTGTTGATCTCGGCACTAAACGTGCGAGTATAACCATTTATGACCATGAGATTGGCGCTAAGTGCGCGGGATTAAATTGTACAGCACTAAGTGTGCGATTTGACTATGTTGCACTAAGTGTGCGAAATGAATATGATGCACTAAGTGTGCGAATTGACCATGCGGCACTAAGTGTGCGAGTTTGACTATGTAGCACTAAGTGTGCGATTTGATTACGTAGCACTAAGTGTGCGAGTTGATTATATAGCACTGAGTGTGCGGACTCAATATACATTCGTGAATCATTATGGACACTATGTGTGCGACACTATTGAGTCGATCGCGGACAGCGGATCGGGTAAGTGTCTTGAGTACATGGCTAATAGGTGCTATGCTTATACTTGGTGTTGAGCTCGGTAAGTTTGAACCTATGTGACAACTATACTTGAAGTCACGTACATAAAATTTATCGTAGGATGGGTGAAAGGCCGTTTAGTCGTTTGATTGTAACGAAAATAAATTGATTTATGAAAATGCTTCAATGTCCTATTGATGAGTATATGGAATGTGAATGCATGAATTGATATGAAATTGAATCGATAGGTTGGAGGAACTATGGTATGGTTCGGAATGGATGGAGTAATTAGCCTCGTTCCATTTTGTTTTCTCTTGTGATAATGTTATTGATGGATGGTAGTGCATTGCTTATGACTTACTGAGTTATAAACTCACTCGGTGTTTCCTTGTCACCCATTATAGGTTGCTTGGACTCATCTATTTTTGCGGGGTCAGGCCGTCATCGAAGTCATCACATCGGATAGCAAGTTTTAGTACTTTCTTCTTAGTTGGCTTAGAAGAACATTTTGGCATGTATAAGCTATTACGTTGTGTTTGAACTTTGGCATGTAAACTTTAAGCCATGCGAAAATGGCACGAATGTTCGATTGAGTTGGTTCAAGGGTAGGCATGAAATGGACCTAGTTACTTTCGTAACAGATGCTGGCAACAGCAGTGTCATGAGATTGAAAAATCACTAAAAATAGTAGGAGTGGAGTTAATTGATGAATAAATTATGTAATCGAAGCCCGATGAGTCTGTTTTCTTGAGGAAGTGACGAAAAGATCATATGGGCAGTATATTAAGAGATAATCAGATTTTTGTGGGACAGGGCCAGAACGGTTTCTGGATTCCCTGCTCCGACTTTGGAAATTCATAATAAATTAACCAGAGATAATTAGGGGTCGTACCATATATTTACAGATTCCTCTCTGAGTCTAGTTTTCATAGAAACAAACGGCATCAGTATTGAAGCCCCGTGCAGGGAGATATCCAATTCGTAATGGGCAAAGGTCAGTGTAGTCGACCCCTGCAACATGGGAGACTTCGACTAATAAACTGTACCAATTGGCCCGACCAAAAATTCTAGAAAAAAATACATAGATGGGCACATGAGTCTAGTTTCTGGGAAAAATCACGAAACTGATTTTCGAGTTACGAAACTCAAGATATGATTTTTAAAACGACTGGTACACAGATTGGGCAGTGTCTGGAAAATAAATTTTATAAGGGGTTAAAGCCAGTTAACACCTCGTGTTCGACTCCGGTGTCGGTTTCGGGTTCGGGGTGTTACAACTAGGATGGTTGAGTTCCGAACTCGTTGAGTTGAGTCCGAGTTCGTGAGATATAACTAGGCATCCGAACTCGTTGAGTTAAGTCCGAGTTCACTTATGGATGCAAACGCCCGAGCTCGTTGAGTTGAGTCCGAGTTCGTTTATGGGCAGGTTACATAGTAGCTTTATTACATAGATTTCAAAAGCTATTGAGCTTGTTTAGCTATGAGTATAGCACTTACGTGCACACTATCCGCATATCTGAAATTATATTCCGATGTGTTCAACGGGAGAATCCTAAGAGAATATGGAAAATACTTAAAACGAAAGTGATTCGATGATTAATGTGTTGAAGAAGTGAAAATGGACAGGTATGCGTTTAATCCTTGGTGGAGAACTTGGTGAGACAAAATTGTGGTAAGATAGTAAGTATTCTTATGTTATGAGTGTCTTAATGATGTTTATGTTGGATTGCATGATCATGTTACTTATTATTTGCATGTGAACTTACTAAGCATTTATGCTTACTCCCTCCTTTTCATTCATTATAGTTGTGACAAGCCAGCTTGAGAATCGGGATAGGTCGAAGGCTCGTTCACACTATCCGAAGACCTAAATTGGTAAAATGGCTTTTATATTTTGAGTGTGGCATGTATAACACTGTACTCACTTTGTGTAAATGATCATATGGTATGGTTATGGTTTGGTAAGAAAAGGGTTTGTAAATGATTAGCTATTGGAATGGCTAATCAAGTTTATATATGATAACATGTATGCTTTATGTCTTAACTAAACCATGAAAATCCTTGGAAAGGTAAAATTGGCCACAAATTAGAATCAGACAGCAGCAGTGACATGAATTTGAAAAATCACTAAAAATAGTAGAAATGGAATTAAATGATGAATAAGTTATGAAATAAAATCTTGATGAGTCTATTTTCATATGGAAGAAACTAAACAGGTAAATCAGTTATATTTTATAAGATATTTAAATTTTTGTGAAACAGGGCCAGAGCGATTTCTGAATCCCCTGTTCTGACTTTGAAAATTGACAAAAACTTGTACAGAAATAGTTCGAAGCCATTATTTATATGTAAAGATTCCTTATTGAGTCTAGTTTTAATAAAAACAAACAGCATAGTTGTTTGAGTTCTGTACAAAGAGAAAATGGGTTCGTAGTGAACAGAGGTCAAAGCAGTTGAATGATGAAATAGGGTAAACTTTAACTAATAAACTGTACTAATTGGCCTAACTAAAAATTCTATAAAAACATTAGTAGATATATATATGAGTCTAGTTTTAGGAAAAAATTATGGATCTTAATTTTGAGTTTCGGAACTCGAGATATGAATTTTTAAGCGACTGTGATGCAGTTAGCCAGATTTTCTGGAAATTTTAAAAACAAATTGTTTGAGCTGTTTAATTAATGAATTAAGTTCGTTAACACCTCTGCTCGACTCTAGCGATGGTCTTGGGTACGGGAGCGTTACATTTAGTGGTATCATAGCAGGTTTAGTCAGTTCTCGCACTAACATGTTGTATGTACGAGTTTTGCTATAGATGCCATATATATATATTGTGATAGTGTGATGACTTTTGACGTTTTAAATGATTTTTTATAGTAAATGGATCCCGATCCAGCTGTGGCTGATGATGTAGAGAGTAATGCACCAGCTCCAGTTAAAGGGGCGGTGCCAACTGAAAATCCACCTCCTACTGTTGGTCAAGGAGGAGGAGAAGGGGCTCGGGAAGCCTTTCTCCAGATGATGAATGCCTAGTATACTGAGTTCGTTCGTACGAACCCGGATGCACAACCTCCCCCACCTCCCCCGATTCCTCAACCTGTAACCCCGATGCCTCAAGGTGTAGATCTAATGAAATTTCACAGAACTCCAGTTGACAGAATCCATAAGCAAGGGGCCGAAGAATTCAGGGCAAATGTTGATGATGGTGCCGAGAAAGCAGAGTTTTGGCTTGAGAAATCTATTCGGGTATTTGATGAATTGTCTTGTACACCTGAGGAATGCTTGAAATGTGCTATATCATTGTTGAGGGATTTAGCCTATCATTGGTGGAAGACATTGATTTCAGTAGTACCGAAAGAGAAAGTAACTTGGGAGTTCATTCAAGAAGAATTTTAGAAGAAATACATCAGTGAAAGATTTGTCGATCAAAAGCGTAAAGAGTTTCTTGAGTTGAAGCAGGGCAACATAACAGTTACTGAATACGAAAGGGAGTTCGGCAGATTGAGTAAGTATGCTAGAGAATATGTTCCTCCAAAGGCTCAAATGTGCAGACGATTTGAAGACGGACTCAATGAAGACATCAAAGTATTTATTGGGATTCTTGAATTAAAAGAAATGGTAGTACTTGTTGATCAGGCTTGCAAGGCTGAAGAACTACTTAAAGAGAAGAAAAAGTATAGGCTGAGACTAGAAATTGGAAGAAAAGATCGACGAGTAGTTCATTCTCACAGCAATCTAGAAAATCTAGAAATATGAATCCTCGTTCTCAGCTTTTTGGCCAGACAATCATATGAAAATTTTTAAAAGCAAAATGTGGGTCTTAAATCTCAGACTACTTCCGTGGCTAGTGTGGGGAATTCGAGATTTGTTAAGCCCGAGTGCCAGCAGTGTGGTAGAAATCATTTTGGCCCATGTAGAGCGAATGAATGTTTTCGGTGTGGTTTTCCGGATCATTTTATTAAAGACTTCCCAGAGAGAGTTGAGAAGGAAAAATTTTAGAGTGTAAAAGCTAGTGGTGCAGACTCAAGGGGAAGATATTCGAGAAAAGCTGGAAATGAAGCAAGCAGCAAGAATGTAGTTAGAGATTCATCAGCTAAACCTGAAGCAAGGGCTCCAGCTACAACTTATGCCATAAAGGCACATGAAGATGCTTCATCACCCAACGTGATTACTGGTATATTTTCTCTTTATGATGTTAATGTTATTGCTTTGGTTGATCCCAGTTCTACTCATTCATATGTGTGCATGAAATTGGTGTCTAGTATGAATATACCTATTGAGTACACAGAATTTATGATTACAGTGTCGAATCCATTAGGCAAATGTGTGATAGTTGATAAAGTATGCAAGAAATGTCCTTTAATGATTCGGGGTCATTACTTTCTGGCCGACTTGGTGTTGTTGCCATTTGATGAATTTGATGTTATTTTGGGTATGGATTGGTTGACATTGCATGATACTATAATAAATTGCAAAGAAAAAGTTATAGAATTAAAGTGTGAAAGTGGTAAAATTCTGCGGGTTGAACCAGGCAAACCAGAGGCATTATCTAGTGTGATTTCTTCGATGTCGGCTCAGAGATATTTGAGAAAGGGTTATGAAGCTTATTTGGCATATGTACTTGATACAAAAGAAATTGAAAAGAAAGTTGAATCAGTGCCGATTGTGTGTGAATTTGCGGATGTATTTCCAGAAGAGTTGCTGGGTTTGCCTCCAGTCAGGGAAGTAGAATTTGGTATTGAGTTGATACCAGGAACAGCTCCGATTTCGATTGCTCCGTATAGAATGGCATCAGTAGAGAAGAATTAAAGTCACAATTGCAAGAGTTGACTGACAAAGGCTTTATGAGATCGAGTTTTTCACCTTGGGGTGCTCCCGTGTTATTTGTGAAAAAGAAGGATGGTTCTATGAGATTGTGTGTTGACTATCAGCAATTAAACAAGGTGAAAATCAAGAACAAGTATCCGTTGCTGGGAATTGATGATTTGTTTGATCAGCTGAAAGGAGCAACATGGTTTTCAAAGATTGACTTGAGATCTGGTACTACAAGCTGCGAGTAAAAGAGTCGGATGTGCGTAAAACTGCTTTTAGAACAAGGTACGGTCATTATGAAATTTTAGTTATGCCATTCGGGTTAACAAATGCTCCTACTGTGTTTATGGATTTGATGAATCGCATATTTCGGCCATACTTGGACAAATTTGTTGTGGTATTTATAGATGACATCTTAATTTATTCGAAAGATGAGACAGCGCATGCCGAGCACTTGAAGATAGTTTTGCAAGCTTTGAAAAATAAGAAGTTATATGCCAAGTTTAGTAAAAGTGAATTTTGGCTTCGGGAAGTTGGATTTTGGGTCATATTGTTTCAAGTGATGGTATACGGGTTGATCCTAGTAAAATTTCGGCCATTGTTGATTGGAAACCACCGAAAAATGTAACCGAAGTTAGAAGTTTCTTGGGGCTAGCTGGGTATTATCGGCGGTTTGTAAATGGATTTTCTATAATTGCTGCTCCTATGACTAGACTACTCCGAAAGGATGTTAAATTTGAGTGGATGGAAGAATGTCAATAGAGTTTTGAAGAATTGAAAAAGTTATTAACTGAAGCACCAGCGTTGGTACAACTCGAATCAGGTAAAGAATTTGTGGTGTATAATGATGCTTCTCGAAATGGCTTAGGATGTGTACTTATGCAAGAAGGAAAAGTGGTGGCTTATGCTTCGAGGCAGTTAAAATCTCACGAAAGGAATTATCCAACTCATGATTTGGAATTGGCTGCTATAGTGTTTGCTCTGAAGATTTGGCGACATTATCTGTATGGTGAAAAGTGCCGAGTATATACCGACTACAAAAGTCTTAAGTACTTGATGTCACAAAAAGACTTGAATTTGAGACAGCGAAGATGGTTGGAGTTATTGAAAGATTAAGAGCTTTTTATTGACTACCATCCGGGAAAAGCTAATGTGGTTGCCGATGCTTTGAGCAGAAAGTTGCTATTTGCTTTGAGAGTTATGAATACTCAGTTAAAGGTATCAGATGATGGTTCGATTCTAGCAGAGTTAAGAGCAAGACCGATGTTTTTACAAGAGATTTGTGAAGCTCGGAAAAGTGATGAAGATTTGCAAGCCAAAAGAAAACAATGTGAGGTTGATACAAGGTCAGATTTTAGAATCGACTCTGATGGTTTCTTGATGTTTAAAAACCAGATTTGTGTACCGAAAAATGATGAGTTGATTCAAAAGATTTTGCATGAAGCACATAATGGCTGTTTGGTGGTTCACCCGGGCAGTACGAAAATGTATAATGACTTGAAGAAAATGTATTGGTGGAGTGGAATGAAAAGAGATATCTCTGAGTTCGTATCAAAGTGCTTAATTTGTCAACAAGTGAAAGCTGAACACCAAATACCTTCGGGACTACAGGAAACACAAAAATTTATATACTTTTTCATACCCAATTCTACTTAAATTCATGCAAATTCGGTTAAATTCTTGTCAAAAAATAATTAAATATTATAAAATGATTAAATTATGTTAAAATTATGAACATTGTGAATTTTAATTAATTTTGTATTTAATTTTGATTAAATTTGGTTATTTTTGACAGAATTACACAATTGGAGAAAAAGGGCCCGGTGAACACTGGGAGAAGAAAAAAATCGAGAGCAATTTGAAGTATCAAGGCCAATTAATTTCCAGCCCAAGACGGTCCAGAAATGTGTATTAATTCATAATTAAATTAATTTTAATTTATTTCCTATTTAATTTAGGTTAAATGAATTAATTTTAATTAATTATGAAAAAAGGGCCTAGTGAACCGCACTGGTTGAACCAAATGAAGTGAGCCGAACCAGCCACTAATTGGGCTGACCAGAACTGTCCATTGGCTGACCCAAATCAAAAAATTAGCTGATAAAATATGCTTACAAAAATGCCCTTGAAAAACCTCCAAATTACGTTCAAACCCCACCTTTCTTTTAGGCTTTGTATATTTGCCCTAGCCTATTTTTAGCAAGGTTGGAAACTTCAACCTTCCTATGTGTGTGGCCGGCCATGGGAGGGCTCTCTTGGCTGCTGAATTTGCTATTTTTAGCAGACCTCTTCAGCTATAAATGCCACCCTATGCTGCCCATTTCAAAGCACCCCTCAACATCCCTCATTCCACAACATCCTCTCATCCTCCCTTCACTTCTCTCAAGTTTCCTCTCCATTTTTCCATCCCATTTTCCCTTCCTCTTGTGCCGATTTCCTCTCTTAAGAAAAAGGTGTTCTTCAGCCATATTGGGCAGAAATCAAGGATTCATAGAAGCCTTGCTCGGTGAAGAGACAACGGAGACTAAGAACGGAGCAACAGTCAAGCTGTAGAGAAACACTGGATTTGCTTTCTGTTCCCTTTCTTTTTAGTTTCTGTTGTTTATATGATGAACATATCTATGAAAAATATTGTTTTTGAAATGGTTATTTTAATCAGTTTAGCTTGAATTTAATTCGTGTTGGGTTGATTATATTTTACCTACTTGAATTATTAAATTAGTGTTTATGCTGTTATAGGCCTCAGTGAAATGCTTGATTAAGTAAAATCATGCTTAGGTTATCTGGCATTATAATTGTTTAGATAACTAAAGAATTAATTGTTTAAACGGATTGAAATTGCAATTAATGAACTCAGTACTTAATCAGTGCATGTTTAATTCTTCTAAGGTAACTGAAAATTAAATTAGCATTGTATTTGGCGATACATATGCCTTGCATAACTTGCAAGATTGTTGTGATTAAATTGTTTCAAGGTATGGCTACTTTGTTACTTCACATAATATTTTACATGTTTATTAAGTTGAATTAATCAGTTGAATCGACATAGGAATATGCGAGAGATAATTTAATTCAATAAGTATGTATGTGCTATAGCATGTTTACTTTATTAAATCTGTTTAGTCGGTTGAATTGGCATAGGGATATGTTCAAGAGATAAATGGAATTTTAATTAGTAAATATGTTCATAAGTTAGCCAATTACTGGGCTGCCGTGAATTTATTCATAACAGCATAAGCACGAATTTAATATTTCTAAGTTAAAAAGGTATAATTAATCCAACACAATTATATCATCTTGATTAAATCTTGATTGAAATCGTGCACTAGAACTCTTTTATTTTATTTAAATTGTTTGCTTAGTTTTAAAATCTTAGTTTATAAATCACTCTTTTCAAACCAAAACCATTTTTACCTCACCAAAGTGTTTTAATTAATTTCATAAATATTGCTTTTTACAGTCTCTGTGGGTACGATAACTCGACATTTACTTGTCACTTTATTACTTATTACGATTGTGTACATTTCCACCGTTCCAAGTTTTTGGCGATGTTGCTGGGGACTGTTTTAAAAAAACATTATTTGTGAATTTATTTTTACATTTTTAGTTCTTTTATTTTCCTGTACAATTTTACTTACTTAAATAATTCTTCTCTGATTATTTCAGGTGTTTATGAGTATTGACCAAATTATCGACTAACTCCCAGTTGACCCTGAAATAGAAAGAACCTTTTGCCAATGAAGAAGACAAGTGAACCAAAGAAGGACCGAAGAGATGAATTTTGAGAATATCAATCAAAGAAACGGAGCAAACCTTGCTCAAAATCCTATCCTTATTGCTGATGATAGGGATAGAGCTTTACGACAATATGCCGTGCCAGTTTTTAATGACCTTAATCCAGTATTAGAAGACCTGAAATCAAGGCAAAACAATTCGAGCTGAAGCCAGTCATGTTCCAGATGCTTCAGAGAGTGGGCCAGTTCAGTGGGCCAGAACCGAAGAAGGCAAGGGCTGCAATCCAACTTTTACAACCCATTGTGGCGAAATCACCCCAATCTTTCCTGGAGTAACCAAGGGGCTGGAGGCAGTAACAACTATGTGCAACCTAGACCAACCCAGCTGCCTAGTTTTTCACAGCAAGTTCAAAAACCAGTTCAGGCTGAATCGTCCAATAGCTTAGAGAATTTATTGAAGGCATACATGGTGAAGAATGACGCCACTCTAAGGAATTTGGAGAATCAAGTGGGCCAGCTTGCTACTGAACTTAGGAGCCATCCACAAGGTGCTCTACCTAGTGATACGAAAAATCTGAGAAATCCACGGAAGGAGCATTGTAAAGCACTAACGTTGAGGAGCGGAAAAACGGTAGAGCCCAACATCATTGAAGTTGAAAAGGAGCATACTGAAGCTCAAGATTCGGAAGAAGTTCAACAGAGTGTTGAAGTTCCTATTCCACTAGAACCAGAACCAGCAATACCTGAAAAGGTAACCTCAGAACCAGCCAATTCTGATCAGCCAACCATTCTGTTAGCAGAAGAATTGCCACCAAAGACAAATCAACCAGTACCAACTCCAGTATATAAACCTCCACTATCTTACCCTAAAGACTCTACAAGCAAAAACAGGAGGTCCAATTCAAGAAGTTCCTTGACGTACTCAAGCATCTTCATATCAACATCCCGTTAGTTGAAGCACTTAAACAAATGCCAAATTATGTAAAATTCATGAAAAATATCCTCTCCAAGAAGAGAAGACTTGGAGAATTTGAGACGGTAGCTTTGACGAAGGAATGCAGTGCATATCTTCAAGACAAATTACCCCCTAAGCTAAAGTATCCTGGGTGTTTTACCATTCCATGCAACATTGGAGCAGCTTATTGTGGTAAGACACTATGTGACTTGGGCGCAAGTATCAACTTGATGCCTATGTCGATATTTGAGAAATTGGGGATAGGTGAAGTTTGACCTAGTACGGTTACACTTCAGCTAGCAGATCGATCCTTAGCATATCCAGAAGGAAAAATCGAGAATGTATTGGTACGTATAGATAAGTTTATCTTTCCTGCTGATTTTGTAATTTTAGATTTCGAAGCAGACAAAGAAGTACCAATTATCTTGGGGAGATCATTCTTAGCAACCGGAAGGACACTAATTGATGTGCAGAAGGGCGAACATACTATGCGTGTTCAGGACAATCAGGTAACATTTAACATTTTCAAGTCAATACGATTTCCTAACACAATAGATGATTGTTCTGCAGTATCTAACTTAGAGGATTTAATAGTGGAGAAGGAACTCAACTTTGTTGAGAATCCTCTGGAAAGAATTTTAACATTAGGCCCTCCAAGTGATGAAGAGGAGGATGGAAACTTAGGTTTGCTAGAAGCTAATCAAAAGGGATTTAATCCACAATCCTGTTTCGAATCTTTGGATTTAGAGGAAAGAGATTACACACAGCCGAAAGCGTCAATCGAGGAGCCACCTAAACTAGAACTTAAGGTATTACCTTCTCATTTAAAATATGTTTATTTAGGTGACGCTTCTACTCTGCCTGTGATTGTTTCAGCAGAGTTAACTATTGAGCAAGAAGAGAAACTTATCTTAGTTCTGAAACAATTTAAGAAGGCTATCGGATGGACCATAACCGATATTCGCGGTATTAGTCCATCTGTATGCATGCACAAGATCATCCTGGAAGATGGTGAAAAAGGAATGATCGATGGACAACGAAGCTAAACCCCATCATGAAGGACGTAGTGAAAAAAGAGATTATCAAGTGGTTAGATGTGAGTATCATTTACCCCATTTCAGACAGTTCATAGGTAAGTCCGGTTCAGTGTGTACCAAAAAAAGGAGGTATCAAGGTCATAGAGAATGAGAATAACGAGTTGATACCGACTAGAGCAGTTACGGGATGGAGAATCTGCATCGATTACCAAAAGCTGAACAAGGCAACTAGAAAAGACCACTTCCCTTTACCGTTCTTAGACCAGATGCTGGATAGACTCGCGGGGCGAGATTACTACTGTTTTCTCAATGGATACTTGGGGTATAGCCAGATTACGGTAGCACCAGAAGATGAACACAAGACCACATTCACCTGTCCGTACGGTACATTTGCATTTAGACACATGCCATTTGGTTTATGTAATGCACCTGCTACATTTCAAAGATGTATGATGGTTCATTGACATGGTCGAGAAATTTTTGGAAGTTTTCATGGACGAATTTTCAGTGTTTGGAGATACGTACGATGATTGCTTAGCCAATCTAGCTAAGGTACTTAGGTGATGCGAAGAGACAAACCTAGTCCTTAGCTGGGAAAAGTGCCATTTTATGGTACGAGAAGGTATCGTTCTGGGGCATCGGATAACAAGACATGGGATCGAGGTAGACAGAGCAAAAGTAGAGGTTATTGAGAAACTCACACCTCCAACATCTGTAAAAGGTGTTAGGAGCTTTTTGGGTTACGCTGGGTTCTATCGAAGATTTATCAAAGACTTCTCCAAAGTTTCTAAACCTTTATGCAAATTATTGGAGAAGGACACGATATTAAGAATTCTTAAAAGCTTTCAATGACTTGAAGAATCGATTAGTCACGGCACCCATAATTGTCACACCAGACTGGGACTTGCCATTTGAATTGATGTGTGACGCAAGTGACTTCGCAATAGGAGCTGTCATGGGCCAGCGAAGGAACAAAGTTTTTCATCCCATCTACTATGCAAGCCGAACTCTAACAGGAGCTCAATTAAACTATATGGTAACAGAAGAAGAGTTACTTGCTATCGTATTTGCTTTCGACAAGTTTCGATCTTATCTTGTAGGTACCAAGGTAACTGTCTATACAGACCACTCGGTAATTAAATAGTTACTTGCCAAGAAAGACGCTAAGCCGAGGTTGATCCGATGGGTACTACTACTTCAAGAGTTCGATTTGGAAATTCAAGGTTGAAAGGGAGTAGAAAACCAAGTAGCAGATCACTTGTCCAGATTGGAGCCGCAAGAAGGGAATTCTCCACTTGTACCGATTCAAGAAACATTTCCAGATGAACATATACTGAAGGTAAGTCATGTTTATAATACCCCTTGGTTTGCTGATATTGCTAACTTTTTATCTTATGGTTTAATGCTGTATGATAAGACATATCAACAAAGGAGAAAGTTTTTTCACGATGTGAAGTACTATTTCTGGGAGGAACCATATATATTTAAAAAGTGTGCAGATCAGGTGATTAGGAGATGCGTGGCAGAAGAAGAAATACCAAAGATTCTATACCACTGTCACTTAGCCCCAAGTGGAGGTCATTTCAGAGGAACTCATACTGCAGCCAAAGTATTGCAAGCCGGATTCTTTTGGCCAACACTATTCAAGGATGCATATGCATATGTAAAGAGTTGTGACCGATGTCAAAGAGTTGGAAATGTCACCAATAGAAATGAGATGCCTCGAACAAACATCATTGAGGTTGAATTATTCGATGTTTGGGGTATTAATTTTCTTGGTCCCTTTCCTTCATCTTTTGGTCACAAGTATATACTGGTAGCAGTAGATTATGTGTCCAAGTGGGTCAAGGCAGAGGCATATCCAACAAACGATGCTAGGGTTGTGATGAGGTTTTTGCAGAAACACATGTTCACGAGGTTTGGAACCCCGAGGGCTATCATTAGTGATGAAGGGTCCCACTTTGTGAGCAAGTGGTTAAAATGGTTACTAGACAAGCATGGGGTGAAACACAAGGTTGCAACGGCTTACCATCCGCAGACGAATGGACAAGCTGAACTGGCAAATAAAGAAATCAAGGGCATATTGGAGAAGGTAGTTTGCCCGAACTGACGAGACTGATCCAAAAGACTAGATGACACTTTATGGGCCTACAGGACAACGTACAAGACACCTTTAGGGATGTCACTCTATAGGCTAGTTTTCGGTAAAGCATGTCGTCTACCTTTGGAGTTAGAGCACAAAGCTTACTGGGCTCTTCGACGACTCAACTTAGATCCTAAGCTCGCAAGAGAAGGATGGATGTTCCAACTCAACGAGTTAGAAGAATTTCGAATGTTCTCATATGAAAATTTAAAATTACTCAAAGAGAGGCTCAAGAAATGGCATGACAAACACATTCGGGTTCAAGAATTTGAAGTAGGTCAGCAAGTATTGTTGTTCAACTCGAGATTGAAGTTCTTTCCAGGTAAGCTAAAATCACGTTGGTCCGGTCCATTTACAATTCACAGAGCCTATCCATACGGAGTTGTTGAACTCCAAGGTAAGAGAGGTAATTTTCAAGTTAATGCTCAGCGTTTGAAACACTATTGGGGGAATAAAACCGAACGGGATAACATCTTGTTCATTTTGTCAGATATTTAATAATTTTCGTGTCTTGTTTAATAAATAATTTAGGCTCTATTTTTCGGGTTTAGTATGTTTAAATAAATTCTGTCTAGCAGGTTGGAACTTAAGCGGGACCATTTGTGACCCCTCCAATCTTTCCTAGGAATTTATTTTAACATAATTTTCCAAGAAAATTCTCCCTAATCAATAAAATAAATTTTTGTTTTTCAAATAAAAGGGTCAATTTGATCCAATTTTTAATTTGCAACTCAATTTTTAATTTTCATTAAGTCTAGGGACTTAAATTGAATTATTTTTAAAATTTTATTGAATCAATAAAATAAATGTTTTTAGTTAAAAAAATGATAATTATTAATATATAATTATACCCATTATAATATATATTAATTATTATCAATTTTTGGATTTTGTTTGATAAGTTTTGATAATAACATGATAATCTTTAATATATAATTATATCTATTTATATATTAATCTTTATCAATTTAGCATGAAATTAGGATTTTATCTTTGTTTTAATAAATTAAATAGCAATTAATAGTTTAATATATGCACATATCTAATTATTAATTGTTGTTATCTTTATATAGGATTAGAATTTAGAATTTTTATTAATTAATTTGTTTTAAGAATTCTACTCTAATTCCTATTTCTCCCCCTATAAATACAACCCATCTTCCCATTCACCTAACACTTAAAACCCAAAGCACCAAAATACCTAAGTGCCGAAACCCAAAGCAGCAGCAGCTCCAAGCAGTCGGCCAGTACACGCCCAGCTCCATCACACGCACGTCTCGCGCACAACGCGCGCGTTGCCTCGAGCGGCCCCAGCCTCAGCTCACACCAGGCCTTCACCCCGTGAGCGGTACCTGCCCTCCGCACCATCCTGTGCATGCCCGAGTCCCACCTGCTGCCGAATGCCGGTGTTGCTACCAGCCCTACTGCGCACCGCTGCTCCCACACGCACCACGCTCGCACGCCCTAGCTGCTTGTGCGGAATTCCTTTCCCATCTATCCTAAGACACAAACCTCCAACCCTTCTTTTAAATTCCCATCTTTTTCTTCATTATTATTATTAATTCCTAGAGTTTTTATATTTTTACAAAAAAAGGTGGTAAGAACTAGTTTTTCTTAAATTTAATTTTAATTAATTAATTTTTCAAATCATTGAATTACTAATAATTTTTATTAAAATTTATTGAGAAACTAATTTTTCCATCTTATGATCAGGTTAAATATGCCTCGCAAGAAAACTCATGCTTTCACTCAAATTGATGAAACACAAAACAAATTCCACTGTGAAGAAGCCAAAGTGAGATACGAAAGTATCTTCAAAACCAACAGTTGCATCTAGAAAAAGGCTTCACTTTAAAGGAGAGCAACTACCGAGACTTTATGGCTCGTATTCGTCAAGTTGCTGAAACCCTAAATTGGGAGTTATTTTTTTGAAAAGAGACCAAGTGTGGATGAGGAACTAGTTCGTGAGTTTTATGCAAATTTAACTTCAGGCGAGATGATAGAAGTTCCAGTTCGCGGAATCAAGGTACCGATAAATTCAAATGCTATTAATGAATTATTTGAATTACCAGATCTCGAAAACGATGAATATTCCACATTGATGAGTAATATCAAGCCTGAAAATCTACGAGAAATTCTTGAGGAGCTTACAGTTGAAGGTTCCAGTTGGACTGTGTCGAAACAAGGAACCCACACGTGTCGAAGAGAATACTTAACACCTATTGCAAAGATTTCATATTCGAGCCATGGACTCCACTCTCGAAAAAGGAGCGAAGCGATTCATGCAAAGGCAATAGTGACGGAGCAAAAGATGAGTCAAATACAGAAGGGTCTGCAAATAAATAAAGGGAGGATCTTGACTTTATTTTATCTCTATTCTTAGGTCATTTTAGGATTAAGTTTAATTAGGAATTTATTTCTATTTTTTTCATAATAAAACAAGAGAGGAAAATCACTAATAAAATGTGAGCAAGTCACAAAACTTAAAGTGTGACAATAGATATATACATGTCTAGGATTGGATTTAGAAAGAGCTTGGTACTTAAGCAGTCAAATTGACTCACCTCCTCTTTTCTAAAATCCTACCTAGTGTATAGTATCTATTCACTTTAAACAACGAGGACATTGTTCATTTTAAGTTGGGGGGACGGAGAAATTGAATTATTTCCACATAGGATAAAATTTTTCTTTTAATTATGATTAGGATATATTTTGTTCAGAAAATTGAATTTCGTTAAGTATGCTGAATTTAATTATGAATAAAGTTCTATTATTTCAATAAATTATTATGTTAGCTTAATAATGACATGAATGTGTTTTTAAAAAAAGCATGCAAATTCGTACCATAAAATTTTTAGTTCTTTAGGAAAGTTAGGAATGCATGAAAGTTTAAGTCTTTAGAATTGATTTTGTAAGTTTCTTGAGGCGAAATCCTAGGGAGCATGAAAAGTTGGAAATGATTTAGGCAACTATTGTTTGGACCGTTTGAGTCTTTCAAGCCCACCATGGTATATTTTATCCATTGAAACCCAACTTTGAGACTATATGGCCTGATTTTATTCCGACCCTTATAATAATTAGCCATTACTTTTCGCTTAATAATCTTAAAATTGTCCCAAACACTAGACTCGATAATATTCTAGATGTTGTTCAAAAATAAGTTTGGAGGAGTTGACAAGAAGTATCAATTGCTCGAGAATTGCAGTACACAAAATAAGTGCTCGTGTTAATTGAAAAAAGAAAAAAAAGCACATATATTTGAAAAAGAGCATATGAAAGTCAAGTTGGTGTATCGAAGGTAAAAACTCCGAAGGTTCTATTGACGCTGAGTCTAGGGTTTTTCTTAAAAACCAAAATTTATCCATCTTTCACTTACCCCTAGCCTAGCCACGTTACAACCCTGATAAAGACCTATTGATTCAAAGTCCTCATGCTACCTACATTAGTGGAGAGAAAGAAGACATAAGTTAAGCTTAATGATTGCAGCTTAGTCTCTAATAAATGAATAAAAATCAAATTGGTAAGGATTAACATGTCTTTATTACAAAAGCATTTAGTCTAAATTTTGCTATAATAATAAGTGGTTGAATTTAAGTTGAACAATAGACATACTTAAGTAGCATAACTAACAGATTTCTTGTCTTTGAGCATAAGTATTTTAAGTTCATAATTTTGGGAAAAATGTTGTTCTGAAGGAATTTTTCAAAGGTGTTTCTGAGAGATTCTTTTCAAATTTTGCACATTACTCGGGACGAGCAATGAATTAAGTTTGGGGTTTTGGAAACAAAATTTTTTTTATACTTTTTCATACTCAATTCTACTTAAATTCATGCAAATTCGGTTAAATTCTTGTCAAAAAAATAATTAAATATTATAAAATAATTAAATTATGTTAAAAATATGAAAATTATGAATTTTAATTAATTTAGTAGTTAATTTTGATTAAATTTGGTTATTTTTGACAGAATTACACAATTGGAGAAAAAAGGCTCGGTGAACACTGGGAGAAGAACAAAACCAAGAGCAATTTGAAGTATCGAGGCCAATTAATTTCCAGCCCAAGACGGTCCAGAAATGTGTATTAATTCATAATTTAATTAATTTTAATTTATTTCCTATTTAATTTAGGTTAAATGAATTAATTTTAATTAATTATGAAAAAAGGGCCTAGTGAACCGCACTGGTTGAACCAAATGAAGTGAGCCGAACCAGCCACTAATTGGGTTGACCAGAACTGTCCATTGGCTGACCCAAATCAGAAAATTAGCTGATAAAATATGCTTGCAAAAAGGCCCTTGAAAAACCTCCAAATTACGTTCAAACCCCACCTTTATTTTAGGCTTTGTAGATTTTCCCAGCCTATTTTTAGCAAGGTTGAAAGCTTCAACCTTCCCATGTGTGTGGCCGGCCATGGGAGGGCTCTCTTGGCTGCTAAATTTGCTATTTTTAGCAGCCCTCTTCAGCTATAAAATCCACCCTATGCTGCCCATTTCAAAGCATCCCTCAATATCCCTCATTCCACAATATCCTCTCATCCTCTCTTCACTTCTCTCAAGTTTCCTCTCCATTTTTCCATCCCATTTTCCCTTCCTCTTGTGCCGATTTCCTCTCTTGAGAAAGAGGTGTTCTTTAGCCATATTGGGTAGCAATCAAGGATTCATAGAAGCCTTGCTTGGTAAAGACAACGGAGACTAAGAACGGAGCAACAGTCAAGCTGCAGAGAAACACTGGATTTGCTTTCTGTTCCCTTTCTTTTTAGTTTCTGTTGTTTTTATGATGAACATATCTATGAAAAATATTGTTTTTTAAATGGTTATTTTAATCAGTTTAGCTTGAATTTAATTCGTGTTGGGTTGATTATATTTTACCTACTTAAATTATTAAATTAGTGTTTATGCTGTTATAGGCCTCAGTGAAATGCTTGATTAAGTAAAATCATGCTTAGGTTATCTGGCATTATAATTGTTTAGATAACTAAAGAATTAATTGTTTAAACGGATTAAAATTGCAATTAATGGGCTTAGTACTTAATCGGTGCATGTTTAATTCTTCTAAGGTAATTGAAAATTAAATTATCATTGTATTTGGCGATACATATGCCTTGCATAACTTGCAAGATTGTTGTGATTAAATTGTTTCAAGGTATGGCTACTTTGTTACTTCATATAATCTTTTACATGTTTATTAAGTTGAATTAATCAGTTGAATCGACATAGGAATATGCGAGAGATAATTTAATTCAATAAGTATGTATGTGCGATAGCATGTTTACTTTATTAAATCTATTTAGTTGGTTGAATTGGCATAGGGATATGTTCAAGAGATAAATGGAATTTTAATTAGTAAATATGTTCATAAGTTAGCAAATTACTGGGTTTCCGTGAATTTATTCATAACAGCATAAGCACGAATTTAATATTTCTAAGTTAAAAAGGTATAATTAATCCAACACAATTATATCATCTTGATTAACTCTTAATTGAAATCGTGCACTAGAACTCTTTTATTTTATTTAAATTGTTTGCTTAGTTTTAAAATCTTAGTTTATAAATCACTCTTTTCAAACCAAAATCATTTTTACCTCACCAAAGTATTTTAATTAATTTCATAAATATTGCTTTTTACAGTCCATATGGGTACGATAACTCGACATTTACTTGTCACTTTATTACTTGTTACGATTGTGTATACTTGCACATTTCCACCGTTCCAAATACTCCAGCCTATCATGGTTCCTGAATGGAAGTGGGATCGGATTACTATGGAATTTGTATCAGGGTTGCTGTTAACTCTGGGGAAGAAATATGCCATTGGGTAATAGTTGACAGACTGACCAAATCGGCTCATTTTATTCCGGTACGTATGGATTATTCTCTTAATAAGTTGGCTGAATTATATATCAATGAGATTGTTAGACTTCACGGAATACCTTTATCAATCATTTCGGATAGAGATCCGAGATTTACTTCGTGGTTTTGGCAAAAGTTACAAGAGGCATTAGGTACGAAGTTAAATTTCAGTACTGCCTTTCATCCACAAACTGATGGACAGTCAGAGAGAGTGATTCAGATTCTTGAAGACATGCTCAGATGTTGTGTATTGGAATTTCAAGGTAGTTGGGAAAGGTACTTACCGTTGGTAGAATTTGCTTATAATTATAGTTATCAAACGAGTTTGAAGATGGCACCTTATGAAGCATTGTATGGTCGTAAATGTCGGACGCCATTATATTGGACTGAACTCAAGGAAAATCAGATTTATGGAGTTGATCTAATAAAAGAAACCGAAGAAAAAGTTAAAGTGATACGAGATTGTTTGAAAGCTGCTTCGGATAGACATAAATCTTATGCGGATTTGAAACGAAAGGAAATCGAGTTTCAAGTTGGTGATAAGGTATTTTTAAAAGTGTCTCCATGTAAGAAAGTTCTTAGATTTGGACGGAAGGGCAAGTTGAGTCTGCATTTTATCGGACCGTATGAAATAATTGAAAAAGTTGGACCAGTAGATTATCGGCTAGCATTGCCATCTGAATTACAGAAGATGCATGATATGTTCCACGTATCTATGCTACGTCGGTATCATTCGGATTCTTCACATATAATTTCACCGACAGAAATTGAGCTACGATCGGATATGACTTACGAAGAAGAACCAATTAAGATTTTAGCTCGAGAGGTCAAGCAACTAAGAAATAAAAGTGTCGCTCTCGTGAAAGTATTGTGACAAAAGCACGGGGTAGAAGAGACTACATGGGAACCTAAGGAAACCATGAGAAATCAATACCCACACCTGTTTACCGGTAAGATTTTTGAGGAAGAAAATCCTTAAAGGAGGGAGAGTTGTAATATCCCGAATTACGGCCTAATCGGAATAGTGGTTTTGTGACCATAAATTCGAGATAGAAATAATTATTTTATAATTATTTTGAAGTTTATGATATGATTTTATGATTGTGTGAAAATTTTGTGACGAAATTCTATGCATAAAGTGCTTAAGTTGAAATTAGGGACAAAATCGAATAATTTGCAAAACTTGTATTCTAGAAGTTTTTAGTCTGAAATTGCTTTGGAATATTAATGAGGAGGTCTTAAATAGAATTTGACCAATTTCTAAAATTTTGGACAAAAATGGGCTTATACATGAAAATTTTCAAAGAAAGTTATTAAGGGTATTTTGGTCATTTGGTAATTAAAATTAATTAAAAGGGAAATTAAGGCCAAAATGTGTTCATCTTCTTCACGCCTTGGCCGAATCTTACCTCTCTCCATAGCTAGGGTTTCTTCAACTTCCAAGCTTCATAGTAAGTGATTTCAAGCCCCGTTTTTAATGATTTTTATGTTTTTGGAATCCCGGTAGCTCGATTTAGCTTATGCTAGCAATAAGTCAACCTACGGTTCATATTTGGAAAAATACCCATAGGTGAAATTTGTGTATTTTGGTGTTTTATGATAGAATATGAGGTTTTAAATTATGTTAGACAACTTGTGCTACTCGGTTTTAAGTGAAAACGAGTAAAAGGGCTTAATCGGTAAAAATACCTAATATTCATAAGTACATGTTAGAGTGTGAATTTGATGTTTCCATAGAAGGGAAAAATGATCAGCATGTCATAAAACATAAGAAAATAGGATGAGGTTTAATTTACAAGCCTTGGGGAAAAAGTGTAAATATGTGAAAGTTTAGGGGCAAAATGGTAATTTTGCCAAAGTTCGTACTAGGGGCTGTTTTGATGAATGTATGTATTAAATAAATTAATTTGGTATTATAGATCAAGGGAAACAAGATTCAAGTCGTGATCGAGGAAAAAACAAAGTTTACGAGGAATAGGCTCGATTGCTAATATTTTGTATCGAGGTAAGTTCATGTGTAAATAAGGTAACATAATTTTTATTTTAAGTGATTTAATGATATTTATATGATATGATACTTATTATCATGAAATATTATGCTTTGTGAATTATTATTTGATAATATCAAATTATGTGAACAACTTGATAAGTATGAGATGCTAGTAAGTATCGGTTTCTATATTTCGAAGAAGACGATTAAAATGTGTAATTGAGAAGAATCCCGTTTGAACCTTGGGAATAGATTAGGGTACAAGTGACATGTCACTAGGATGGTTGAGTTTCGAACTCGTTGAGTTGAGTCCGAGTTCACTTATGGATGCGAATGCTCGAGCTCGTTGAGTTGAGTCCAAGTTCGTTTATGGGCGGGTTACATGGTAACTTGATTACATATATTTCAAAAGCTATTGAGCTTGTTTAGCTATGAGTATAGCACTTACGTGCACACTATCCGCGTATCTGAAATTATATTCCGATGTGTTCAACGGGAGAATCCTAAGAGAATATGGAGAATACTTAAAACGAAAGTGATTCGAAGATGAATGTGTTGAAGAAGTGAAAATGGACAGGTATGAGTTTAATCCTTGGTTGAGAACTTGGGGAGACAAAATTGTGGTAAGATAGTTAGTATTCTTATGTTATGAGTGTCTTAATGATGTTTACGTTGGATTGCATGATCATGTTACTTATTATTTGCATGTGAACTTACTAAGCATTTATGCTTACTTCCTCCTTTTCATTCATTGTAGTTGTGACAAGCCGGCTTGAAAATCGGGATAGGTCGAAGGCTCGTTCACACTATCCGAAGACCTAAATTGGTAAAATGGCTTGTATATTTTGAGTGTGGCATGTATAGCACTATACTCACTTTGTGTAAATGATCATATGATATGGTTATGGTTTGGTAAGAAAAGGGTTTGTAAATGATTAGCTATTGGAATGGCTAATCAAGTTTATATATGATAACATGTATGCTTTATGTCTTAACTAAACCATGAAAATCCTTGGAAAGGTAAAATTGGCCACAAATCAGAATCAGACAGTAGCAGTGACGTGAATTTAAAAAATCACTAAAAATAGTTGAAATGGAATTAAATGATGAATAAGTTATGGAATCAAAGCTTGATGAGTCTATTTTCATATGGAAGAAACTAAACAGGTAAATCAGTTTTATTTTATAAGATATTTAAAGTTTTGTGAAATAGGGCCAGAGCGATTTCTGAATCCGCTATTTTGACTTTGGAAATTCACAAAAAACTATAAAAAAATATTTAGAAGCCATTATTTATATTTAAAGATTTATTATTGAGTCTAATTTTAAGAGAAACAAATGGCATAGTCTTTTGAGTTTTGTACAAAGAGAAAAGGGGTTCGTAGTGAACAGAGGTGTAAGCAGTCAAAAATTGAAACAGGGTAAACTTTAACTAATAAAATGTACTAATTTGTCTGACCAAAAATTCCAGAAAAAAAATTAGTAGATATATATATGTGTCTAGTTTTAGGAAAAATTTATGGATATTAATTTCGAGTTTCAAAACTTGAGATATGAATTTTTAAACGACTGTTATGCAGTTAGCCAAATTGTCTGGAAATTTTAAAAACAAATTGTTTGAGCTGTTTAATTAATGAATTATGTTCGTTAACACCTTGTGCTCGACTCTAGCGATGGTCTCGGGTACGGGGGCATTACATTACCAAATCACTTCATGCTAAATTCACACTAAAAAGGCATTAACATATGAATAAATTCATATCCATTATATATATATCAAGAAAATATAAATCACATCACAAAACATTGCCATATGCACATGCATAATTATATGGGCTTACAACCAATTAGCCAATATAGCCAATTTGCATGGCTACAAATTTCATCCAACCTTTATCCTTCACAAGCCAATACATTTAACCAATTCATAATGACTCATACAGAAAATAACCAAGTCCCTATACATGCTATAAACTTAAAGGGGTTTGCATTCACTTATACCCAACATGATAGCTTGATAGTGTGATAGCATCTATGGCAATCTCCAACCCGAGCTAGCTAAATAAACCTATAAGAGATGGGAAAAGAAGGGGAGTAAGCTTTAAATCTTAGTAAGTCTATATGAAAATAATAAGCACTTTATTAACATGCTTCTACCAATTCTCACAACATGATCTCAAGGTAAAACTATCATATTTGCACTTTTTTACTTATATTCATGACAAGCTGTCCACTCGAGTCATGGTCACTCAATTATTTATAACTTGAGCTATAGAATTATAAATTAATATCCATTAAAGGAATTTGAAACTAGAATCATATATCTTTCTACTGTGAAATTTTCAGAATATATGGATTAGCCAATGAGTATAGTTTATTCTTCAAATTTACCCATGTTTCGCTGTTCGACAGTTTCGACCACTCTTCAATAAAAATTATTTATCTCCTCATAAGTGATTCAGATGATGTTTTTGTTTGTTTCCTTTAAAAATAGACTCATTAATAATTTTAATCATATAGATTATAACCCATAATTATTTTTTTACAATTTTTAGTGATTTTCCAAAGTCAGAACAGGGGAGTCTGAAATCATTCTGATCTTGTGTTACGAAAATTCAAATATCTCATAATATGAAATTCTTTTTCTACACAGTTTCCTTTATAAGAAAATAGACTCAATAATCTTTAATTTCACATTTTATTCAGTCTCTAATTCAACTTCCACATTTTTTTTGGATTTTCAAAGTCAAACTACTGCTGCTGTCCAAAATGTTTTTAGTGCAACATAATGATAACTATCATAAGTTCATTTTCAACTAATCATGAACTCACCATTTTATGGATTCCATATTCAATCACACAATGTAAGTTAGCATGATATTGCAACAAAATTCATAATCATAATTCATACATCTTAGCTCACCGAGGTCTCGACATTTCAAATTCTCAATAACCATAAGCTTAGTGTACATACCTGTACCCTTTCAACATTTTTCACATATTCATTCTCTTTGACATACCCTTTTGGGATTATCATCAAATCATTCTTTGAACTACCTGTTGAACACTTGGAATACTATTGAATACGCAAAAAACTTGCACATAAGTGCCACATATACATACGTAGCCAAAGCTACCTCATATCATGTAACACTCGCCATGGAGCTACTCACGGGCCCGCTCATAAAAGCTATCGGTCAAGGTGTAACTACACGGGCTGCTCACACAAGCTGTCAGGTGGCTGACCCATTCAAGGATTAGCTAGCCATTAGTGGAACACATAAGACCATTGCCTGGAACCCAATTATATGTATCGCATCCATTATGAATCCGGACCAACTCAATGAGCTCGGATGCCACATACATATCACGAACCTAGACCAACTCAATGAGTTCGGATTTCTTAATTCCTAGTGACATGTCACTTGTATCCTAGACTATTCTTAAGGTTCAAATGGGATTTTTTTCCTCACAAGTGCATAACATCTCCATCGTACTTGCTCGTAACGTAGTGGATAATAACCAATATCATTCATACTTACAAAGTTGCCATTAGACATAGCATACATAATAATGATAAAACATTTATCACATAATGTCAACACATCAAAATATATTATATTGTCACATTATTTACACATGTATTTACAATTCATGTAATATCAAGCATTAACATTCAAGTATAACGTTGCATTATTATTATCACACGAACTTACCTCGATACCAAAAATGGTGAAAAAAGAACTTAACCGTCAAATACTTGTTTTTCCCCGATCTAAGTCCGAATCTCTTTTTCCTTGATCTATAATATCACATCTAGCTTATTAATTAGTCAAATTATTCATTGTGACCCAAAAATCATATTATGGCAAAATTACATTTTTTGCCCTTTGTCATATTTATATTTTTGCTCCTAGGCTTGTAAGATGAAATTTATTCAATTTATTTCTACTTTAAGCCTAGTTGAATCATTTTCATAACTATACCAGCCCACAATTTCCACTAAATCAGACTTTTATGACCAATTTTATAACTTTTACAAATTAGTCCTTTTTAGCGTTTTCACTGAAAAATACTTAGTAAAAGTCGTTTAACACACAACAAACATTCATATTCCTCTCTTAAACATCAAAATACACACATGTAGCATATGGGTAAATTTTTAAACATCAACCCTAGCTCAAATAAATGTTAGAAATAGCTAGATCTTGTTACGAGGATTTCAAAAATGTAAAAATCATTAAAAACGGGGTAAGAACAGACTTACTATTGAGCTTGGAAAGCTTGAACAAAACCCTAGCCATGGCTTCCATGCAAATTTAGCTTTTATTTTCCCTTTTTATTATTTTAATTGCCAAATGAGCAAAATACCCCTAACTTAAAAATATTCTAATTCACCCATTTCATGTGTCCAAAAAATTAACCAATGGTCTAATTACCATATAAGGACCTCCAATTTAAAATTTCATAGCAATTAGACACCTCTAGCTTCTAGAACTCAAGTTTTGTATTTCTTACAATTTAGTCCTTTTGACCAAATTGAGTGCCCAAATGTCAATTTTCGAACGAAATTTTCATGAAATCATCTTGTGAAATTGTAGACCATAAAAATATAATAAAAATAAATTTTAGTTTTTCAAATTTGTGATCTCGGAACCACTATTCTGACTAGACCCTAAATTGAGATGTTACAAAACCACCAACTAACAACCAGGAGTCCTCGATTCTTCCCTTAATCGACCATAATAGTACCCATTAATAGAAAGTTAATAAAAAGAAATAAAACACTTACTCTCAGACTTATCGATTGGATGGGAACAAGAGTTGCACGCAACGGGATGACTAAAAAAAAGAAAAACGAGAGAGTGGGTGTTGAAAAAGCAAGATTTTGGCACAGGAATGAAGAAGGAAAAGAAATGCAAAGAGGGGGAAGATGATAGAGAAGTTGGTGGGAGAGGAGCAAAAAGAATTAAGAAATGCAATCTCTTACTGGTGCCAAAAGCCAAAAATTAATCATCTACAGCCACGCAATGGTTTGAACATAAGACCCCAAACACACTAACACTCCACTTAACCACTAAACCAGCAAACCCATTCTAACATAAGCTTACCAATAATTAAATAAAAGCCAATTGACCAAAGGTAGGGCTTTATTCATAAAAATACCACAAATTAAGCCAAGGATAGGGCTTTAACCCAAGACCTCTCACACACTCCCAGAACACTTAGCCATTGAAGTAGATACACAATTATGTCAAAAAATTACAAAAGCTAAAAAACAAATTTTTGGAGCGTTACATGTAAAATTTTTATTAAATACATAGATCAAATTGGATAAAAACGTAAAATTAAATCATATATTAAGAAAATTTAATTTAAAAATAAGTAAATAGTAGATTGCAGATATGATTTTATTTATGTGAATTTCATATAAGCAAATTGAGAATAACATACATTAGGATTATTCTAAAACTAAGCACCAAATTTTTTTTCCACATCATCAAATTTTAAAGACATGAAATTGTTATTATACATTCACCTATAAAGAAATTATTTTATACACCCTTCCCACTACAAGATTCTTGGCCTTCTCCAATTATTTAATAACATTTCAGAAATTTTTTTTATGTTAGTGACTCATAATTTTGCTATTTTTTTACCCTAACCCTAAATCTACAATCCCGAACCATGAACCCAAAACTTAGAACCCTAAAATCGTAAACCCTAAAACTCCTAACCTCAAATCTTAAATCTCAAACTCATAACCCTTGAACCCTAAACCTTAAATCTTGAACCCAAACCTCAAACTTTAGGGTTCGTGGTTTAGGGTTTAAGATTCATGGTTTGAGTTCAAGGTTTGGGATTCGACATAAAATTATTATAGAAATTATGTGTCAAAAACATGGAAAAAAATTTCACAAAAAAAAGTAATTTTATTAAAGATAAATTAAGTTGGAGAATATATTAGATATAGATAAAACATCTCAAATTTAGCTCCATAAAATTTAGAAATATATCAAAAATATGGAATTGACCCAATGATTAGTCATTAAATGTGAAAGCTTGAAGGTTAGTTGGAGGTCCCAGTTCAAGTCTCAACTTTTACAAAATAAATTATTTTTTTTACGAATTCCCTTATTTTTTTTATATGTGTTGGCATCCAAGTTTAGTAAACCTAGGTATAAATACATTTTTTTATCAAAATAATTAGCTAATCCATTTTCTTCTACCTTATCCATTCCTAACCCCCTCTCCCTCTCTTCATCTTTATTTTTTTTTCTGTTCCCTTTTTCCTCCATTGTTGTCTTTACCTACACCTCTCATTTTATCATCTTCTTCCTCTTCTTTTTGCATCAAGATTGTGCACCATCTCCTTTGATATATTGCTGAAAATTTCCCTCAATTAAATTAGCCCTAAATCTTAAATTTTTTACTTCAAGATTGATCCCAAACATCTCTTAGAAGTGCCATTGCCGTTTCTTTCGACTAGCTTGTGTAAGGCCTCTTCTCTCGTCAAATTCTTAATTAATCTTGTCCATTAAAAATATAAATTTCCAGATCTGGAATTTAGGGTATTTTAAATGGTTTTAAATGTATTTTTCCAGATTTTAATGAGGTTTCAAATCATTTTAAAATTCAGCCCCAATTTCCGCCACCATGGGAGGTGGTGCGTACGCATATGTGTAGAATAGGGGGTTCTTTTGTTTCTTGAATCTTGGTCAATTAATTCCAGCCTTAATTTGAGTTCTTGAACACTCCTAATCATCTATTAAACCCATGTCAATTAGGGAAAAAACGTTCTTGATTGTTTGGGCATTCAAATCTCACAAATCTGGAAGCATAAGTGCGGGTAAGTGTAAAATTAATTGTTGCTTCGACATAGTTGTAGGGTAAGTGTTATGGATTGATTAAATGAAAAAATTAAATAATTATTAGCTACTTATTTTCGAGTATATTATGGAATTAGGTGCTGATCCAAATGCCTTGAATCAATTGTAAAGCCAAAGAACGATCGTACATATGGTTCGCATCGATACAATATAAGGAATCAAACTAGTTGAATTCATAAAATATTTATTAATTTGACAATTGGTTTGAACCCATAAGTGGGTAATTGGGAGTTGGTTAAGTGTTAAATTGATTTTATTTATACTGAATTTTGGTTTAGGATTGTATAAAGATTTATTAAGGAAAATTGGAAGATTCACTAGAGTGTTGCGAGAAAACAAAAAATAAGGTGTGGGTCCTAAACTTGTAAAATTTGTTTGATATTGATAAATTTTAGGTTATATTTGATAATTATCTTGTTTATTGGTTTGGAATAGTAGCCAAAATATTTTTTTTGCGAGTGGCCGAACCAGGTACGTTTCAAGCCTTAAAAGATGTGTTGGCAAAATTGCTAGTTTGGCTATATGAATGTGTAATTGAGATTGTTACGCATAGTTATATTATGTGGTATGAGAATGTTTGATGGAATGGTATGAACTGTTGAGATATTAGTTTTATGCATGATTTAAATGCATGAAATATTTACTATGATATATATACGTAAGGTTGCTATTGGTGCATAATGAAATTCGTAAAGCATGTGAATTGAACGATATTGATGGATACCATCTTAATGGTAATTTGAAAATTGGAACATTGTTTCCTTTCTCTGAAAGTATGTGATTATTGAGGACATGTTGAGCATGTCAAATAAAAGTGAAAAGTATTGAAATGTGATTGTGTATGAATTTGTATGACTTATTGCATGTGCATTGGGATAAGATTTTGTGGTTGATGGAGGAGTTCCGTAGAGTATTGGCGGCATATTAAGTCTGCATATATTTTTAATCAATGCACTGCATTTGGAGTACCGAGGGTATTGGTGATTATATCGCATTATAAATTTGGCAGTTTCACTGCATTATTGATTATTGGTGGTTTTACCACATCGAGCATTGCTCACATACGTTGGAGTTTGGCAGACGGGTTATGGGAACTCGTGGTGTGTAGCGGATGGTATAGGTAAGATCTCACATGTGCATTTTTCATGATCATGTGCATTTGAAAATTATTATTTTTAATGTTTGATCGTGCTATTGGTAACTCTATGGAATTTCTTGTATGAATGCTTAATACTCGTTTAGTCTCACATTGAGCTTGCTAAGCTCACCCCATTATCTCAACTTCTTATGATTGGAATTGGCATTCGGACGTATGGCGGACTTCGGACTTTACTTCGTCATATTATTTTAACTTAATTATATTTGTAGGTTATTTGATTATTATTTGGTTTAGGATTGTAAAGTTTCTTTAAACTGTGGTTTGGGACTATTTAAGATTTTGGGGTTTTTCACGAATGCATGGCACACATATTTGGTATAGATACATGGTTTTTATAATATGTTGACATGGACTATGCATGATATATGACTAAATTAATAATTTGACTAGTAATGGTACATTTCTACTACTAAAAAGATAACAAAATGATTTTTCAAAGGCAACGCCATCAGTAAGGTTTTACAAAAACTCACCTAATTCACTAATTTGACCTAAACATAGTTGGACTAAGTAAATAGATGTTTTTCAAAGATAACAATAGAAACCATGATTTTAAAAAAAGAAGTACTTGAAGGTTTTTAACTATCATTAGGGTAAGTTGACACTAAGATGTCTAATGTGGCCTTCTCGATTTGACTATAATGTCTAGGCCGGGTTTGAGAGGTTACATTTAAATGTATTAGAGCCAGGTTCAAAACCTCAGACTGAGATTTTAAATCTAATTAAGTTTGTCTGCATGCATGCATACATGAAAATGGAAAATTTTGGGGAAAAATAAACCACAATGGATTTGGAAAATGTTTTATACAAGAAAAGACGAAGTTCGAAGGTCCGATGCCAAGCCAATAGAAATAGTACTAAAAATCTACTAAGACTATAGAGACTATTGCATAAAACTTTTATAAAAGAATTATAAAATATGAGTGTATAAAAGACTAAAACAATGTACTAAAAGCTCTTACTTGTAAAATTGTAGATCCATAAAACACTGAAATGAATGCGAGTGGAATGATAACTCGTGGTAGGAGGGGCCGTAGAGAGTGACCTTTGAGGGCTCTGGTTGATCAGCTGCATCATTAAGGCCAGAATTGGGTAATGAACAAAATGAGGTTAACAGTAAACCCACCACTGAGGGCAGAAATATGGAAAATAAGAATGTGAATGATGACCATGTTAGGAATGATCCAGTAACTCAGGCTTTATTGAGGGCTTTGAATAAGGTTGTTGGGGCCCCAATAGGAGGTGTTAGTCGTGGGACGATTGCTGAAAGGCTCTGCTAAGTACTAGATGGAAACCACTGAACGAATTTTGGAGGATTTGGAATACACTCTAGAGTAGAAACTTAAGGGTGTCGTGTCTCTGTTAAGGGATGAGGCATATCGGGGGTGGCAATCAGTGGTTAGAGGAATACTACTAGAGCGTATTGATTGGGCTTATTTTCAAGGGGCTTTTCAGGGTAAGTATGTGGGCGCTCATTATGTGGAGGCCCGACGGTTGGAATTTATTGAACTTAAACAGGGAATCAAGACAGTTTCAGAGTATGAGGTGGAATTTCTAAGGTTAAGCCACTATACACCTAGTATGGTGGCGTCTGAGCAGGAAAAGAGTTTTTGTTTTTAGGAAGGTCTAAGGTATGACCTCAAGGTTGAGGTAGCTCCACACCAAGAACGTGTGTAAGAGGATTTGGTTTAGAAGACCAAAATTATTGAGGAGATTAAACGCATGGAGCACGAGAGGAAACAGAAACAGAGGGATCATCCCAAAATAGAAACGGGCTCTAATGGCCCAAATTCATAACCTGTTAAGCAAGCCAGAGAGGCTAGGCCACCGTAGAATAGAGAAGTAGTAAACCCTAGAGAAGGGAAGATTCAGGTTTGCCAGTATTGTCAAAGGCACCATCCGGGCAAGTGTTGGAGAGGATGGGTGCTTGTTTGGTATGTGGTTTAATGGAGCATAAGATTGGGAATTTTTCTAGTTTTCAGTATCAGGTGCAAGCTCCGGCTCAGAATCAAGGCCCAGTTGAAGGTCAAAATGGGGGAGGTAATCAGGGTGCTCAAAGGGTCCGTAATCAGAATTGAAATGAGAATGGTAATTGGGGTCAACGAGCACCAACACAAGATGTGAACTGAGTTGAGTCAAGACAACCTGCCTTAGTTTATGTGGCAAGGCATCGGGAGGATAGAGATGCGTTTGATGTCATAGCAGGTACCTTCACTATTTACTTGATACCCTATTTTGCTTTGATCGACATAGGATCTACCCATTCATATGTTGCTTGTAATGTGGCTGTAAAATTGGGGATTGGGGTAGAGGAAACTGGAAAAACTGTAATTGTAGTTAGTCCTTTAGGATCCTCCACACTTGTGAATAAAGTTTATAAAAGATGTCCTTTAGAGGTTTAAGGAGAGGTATTCCTTGTCAATTTGATGGAACTTCCTTTCAATGAATTTATTTGATTTTGGGGATGGACTGGTTTTTTGACATCAAGCTCGATTAGACTATGCATTGAAGAGGGTGAATTTGGTGACTGAATCTAGGAAAGAAGTTATTATGGTAGGGGGACGTCAGAATTATTTGTCTAATATAATCTCTGCTTTAGTAGCAGAAAAGATGGTTCGAAAAAAGTGCGAAGCATTTTTGGCTTATGTCTGAGATGCAAGTTTGGTTGACCCTGTAGTTGAAGGTATCCGTACAGTAAGGGAATTTCCCGATGTGTTTCTACATGAACTGCCGGGGTTACCTCCAGAGAGAGAAGTGGAATTTGGAATTGAGTTGTTGCCGAGAAAGACACCAATGTCCATCGCTCCCTACCGCATGGCACTGAAAGAGCTTAAGGAGTTAAAGGTGTAGTTGCAAGAACTGTTGGATAAAGGTTTTATTAGACCAAGTGTTTCGCCATGGGGTGCACCAGTTTTATTTTTAAAGAATAAATATGGAACCTTACGGTTGTGCATTGATTATCGGTAACTGAATAAATTAACTATCAATAATAAGTACCCTCTACCATGGGTTGATGACCTATTCGATCAGTTCAGAGGTGCAACTATCTTTTTCAAAATTAACTTAAGATCTGGGTGTTAACAACTCAAAGTGAAAGAATCTAATATTCCCAAAACTGCTTTTAGGACTCGTTATGGGCATTATAAGTTCCTTTTCAAGCCTTTTTGGGTTGACTAATACACCAACAACCTTTACGGATCTTATAAATCATGTCTTCCAACCTTTCCTTGATCAGTTCGTCCTGGTTTTCATTGACAACATCCTTGTTTACTCCAAGACAGAAAACGAGCATGATGAGCATTTAAAAGTGGTTTTTCAGATACTCCGTGAAAAACAACTTTTTCCCAAACTTAGTAAGTGTGAATTTTGGTTAAAGAAAGTGATGTTTTTGGGTCACATGGTATTAGCTGAGGGTATTCATGTATATCCCAAGAAGGTTGAAGCTATCTTAGATTGGAAGCAACCAAAGAATGTTTTAGAAATTCAGAGTTTTCTGGGTCTTGCTGGGTATTATCGAAGGTTTACCATGGGTTTTTCCTTGATAGCAGCTCCATTGACTAAGTTTTTGAAGAAGAATGCTCCATTTAAATGGGAAGATGAACAACAAGCTAGTTTCAAAATTTTGAAGTCCGTGTTGACAGAAGCTCCTACCTTAATTCAACTGGAATCTGGTAAGGAATATGTTATGTATAGCGATGCTTCGAATGTTGGGCTTGGTTGTGTTCTAATGCAAGATGGTAAAGTTGTAGCATATGCCTCAAGACAACTTAGGTCACATGAATGTAATTATCCCATGTAACATCCCGAATTAGGGCCTAGTCGGAACAGTGATTTTGAGACCACAAATTTGAAGATAGAAATAATCATTTTATGATTCTTACGAGGTTTATGTTATGAATGCATGTTTGTGTGAAAGTTTCATGAAGAACTTCTATGCATAAAATGTCTAATTGCATTTTAGGGACCAAATTGAATAAAGTGATAAACTTACATTCTAGAAGCTTTAAGCACGAAATTGCATTAGATATTGAATTAGAGGGTCCTAATTAGCAATTTTACCAATTTCTATAATTTTGGGCAAAAATGGACATGCATAGGAAAAATGTGAAAGAGAAACCCTAAGGGCATTTTGGTCATTTGGTAATTAAAAGAATAAAAAGGGAAAAATAGTCAAAATTAGTGTCCATCTTCTTCCTTCATTTCCAAAAATTGCAAGACACTATAGCCAAGGTTTGTTCAACATTTTCAAGCTTGATTGTAAGTGCATCGTAGCCCCATTTTTAATGTTCTTTGTATTTTTGAAGTCTTGGAAGCATGATCTACCCATTTCTAGCTATATTTTAAGCTAGGGTTCATGTATAAAATTTGACCCATGTGTGACATGTATGTATTCTGATGATTAATGGAGGAATATGAATGTTTGAGGCATGATAAACATCTTTTACTAGGTGATTTTTAGTGAAAACACCTGAACAAGGGACTTGTTGGTAAAAGTGTAAGAGAGAATAGTAATAATGTTAAATAAAGGAAAATATGTGTTGATATGAGCATAGTAAAGATTCAGCTAGGCTTGGGTAACCAAGAAAATGCATGCATTTCATTTTACGAGCCTATGGACTAAATTGTAAATATGTGAAAGTTTAAGGGTCAAAATGTAAATTTACAAAAGTATGAATTATGGTTCCATTTGAGTAATGTGAATAATAAATAAGTTAAATTTGGTATTATAGATCAAGAAAAACGTAAATCGGGACTTGCGAGGAAAGAATAAAGTACACGATGATTAAGCTCGATTAACATCATTTTGTATCGAGGTAAGTACATATGCAAATAATGTGGTGTTGTATGTTTTAATGTTTTAATATATATTGTAATAAATGTTTTATTGTAATGATGAACTATATGCTTGCTGATTGTTATGAAAGCATGAATGTTATTATGGTTGTTATCCACGACGTTACGAGCAAGTACGATGGAGATGCTATGTGCAATGAGAAAAACCCCGTTTGAACCTTAGGAATAGTTTAGGATACAAGTGACATGTCACTAGGAACTAAGACATCCGAGCTCATTGAGTGGTCTGGATTTGTGAGATGTGTGGCATCCGAGCTTGTTGAGAGGTCCGAGTTCATTATGGATGCGAGCATCCGAGCTCATTGAGAAGTCTGAGTTCATAATGGATGTGATTCATGTAACATTCGAGCTCATTGAGAGGTCTGAGTTCATTATGGATGTGTTACATGTTAAGCGGTAACTTTGGCTACTTGTATATGCAAGGTTTCCGTGTATCCAATAGTATTCTGAGAGTTCAACGGGTAATGTAATTAATGTAATGAGAGTCCCAAGGAGGGCATATGAAAGAGGTATGGTTATGGATACTTTATGATAAGTACAGGTATGTATGCTAAACTTATGAGTAATGTCTTAATAAAGATCGATTTACGATGAGCACGTATATATATATATGTCCGTATGATGAGTAAGCAAGAAGGTTTGAATGATGAATAATCTTTATGTATATGTTGCTATGTTTCTGCATGTTGATTCCTTACTACCATTTCATATTACTTGTATGTGGACTTACTAAGCTTTAATGCTTACTCCCCTATCTTTCTATCCTTTGTAGTTCCACCAAGCTAGCTTGGGGATCGGAAGCAGTCGGAATATTCGATCACACTATCAAAAGACTATTGGGTATAGTGAAATTATTATTTTGAGTATGACATGTATAGGAAACTTGGTCATTTTGTGGTATGTGTCATGCTATTTGGCCAAATTGTGAAGGCCTATGATAATGATGATTCATTTTGTAATGGCCATGTGATATGGCTCATATTTGATCATTTGGGTTGTAATCTAATTACCCATGCATGCATGTGCTAGTGTCTTGATGGTAGGATACGTTATTGCTTGGTGAGTGCATGATAATTATGTGATATGTTGTTGATCAATGAATGTATGGTAAAGTATGAATTGGGTGCTAAAGGATAAAGGATGACCTAATGGCTTAAAATAACTATAAGTATGAATGCACAATTTGAAGCCATGATAATAAGTTTAATAATGCATGAAATTGGTGTGGAATGCCTCTAAATAGTGTAACAAATGAATGTGCAATAGGATGACTTTATGCAGATGTGAGAGTGCCATGGTGTGGAATATTGAGTGCTTGAATATGTCATGTTGCCTATTATAAAGTATGTTTGAATGTATGAGTGACTATGGGTGACTATTGGCTTGGAAAATAGCCTTTAAATGGTCCACACAGGTAAACACATGGGCGTGTGTCTAGACTGTGTGACACACGATCTGCCCCATAGGCATATTGAATGACCATGTGTCCCTTTCACCTAAAATTCCTAAGTCAGTTTGCATGGTAATAAACACACGGGCAGAGACACGGCCATGTGTCTCAACTGTGTGAAGGACACGGTCCAGCGCACGAGCGTGTGCCATGGCGGTGTGCCCTTGAATGAGTGATGACGTCATAAACAGAATGTCTAGGTTTTTGGACACGGGGCGATGAAAAGGGCGTGTCCAGGCCGTGTGAGGGAACGGGCCAGGGACACGGGCGTGTGCTCGGCTATGTGAAAACCCTTGTAAGTTTGAAATGAAAAATAAATTTTAGTAATTCTACACGGGTATGGGACACAGGCATGTCGCAATGCACACGGGCATGTGCATTGCCTTCACACTGGCGTGTCAGGCTTAAACCTAGAAACTTTGTTAGAATTTTCTTAATTTCTAGGTTTAGTTCCGAATTTCTTTTAATGTATGTTTTGGACCCCATAATAAGGATAATATGATCTTGTTTTGTCAGTTTTAATTTGGAATAAAATTTTATGACCCGTATTTTTTGAAAATGCCCTATTTATGTACGGTAACGCCTTGTACCTTGTCCCGGTCTCAGGTATGGGTAAGGGGTGTTACACCCCATTCATGATTTGGATTTGGCAGTTGTTTTTTTCTCTCAAAATTTGGAGACACTATTTGTATGGTGAGAAGTGTATTATTTACACCGATCACAAGAGTTTCAAATATCTACTCACCCAAAAGGAACTTAATTTGAGGTAACGGAAGTGGATTGAGTTGTTAAAAGGCTATGATTGTACAATTGAGTATCACTCCAAAAAGGCCAATGTTGTTGCTAATGCCATGAGCAGAAATGAAATGTTTGATTTGAGGGCTATGTTCGCTCGCTTGAGTCTTTTTGATGATTGGGGTATCTTGGCTGAATTGCAAATAAGGCCTACGTGGGTTCAGGAAATCAAGGATAAATAGAGTTTGGATAAAACTCTAACAACTCGGTTTAAACAGGTCAATGATGGTTCGACTGAGGACTTTGGGATTAATTCTGATGGAATTTTATGTTTTAAGGGGAGATATTGTGTGCCTAATGATAAAAATTTGAGACAGTCCATACTTCAGGAAGTACATAACAGCTCTTATGCTATGCATCATGGAAGTACTAAGATGTATCATGATTTGACGGAAGTGTATTGGTGGCCGGGTCTTAAACTTGAAATGACTGAATATGTATCCAAATGTTTGACTTGCTAGTAGGTTAAAGCTGAACATCAGTTTCCATCAGGGTTGCTCCAACTGATTCGAATTCCACAGTGGAAGTCGGAGAGAGTAACAATGGACTTTGTTAATGGGTTTCCCTTAAAACCTACTAAGAAAGATTCAGTTTGGGTTGTGGTTGATAGATTGACTAAGTCCACCCATTTTGTTCCTGCTCGTATCGATTACTCTTTCCAAAAGTTAGCTAAGATTTATGTTTCTGAGATAGTGAAATTGCATTGTGTGCCAGTGTCGATTATTTTGGATCAGGATCCTAGATTCTGAAAGAAGTTGCACGAGGCTTTGGGTACTTGATTGGATTTTAGTATAGCTTTCCTTTCACAATCCGATGGTCAGTCAGAAAGGGTCATTCAGATATTGGAAGATATGTTGAAGAGTTGTGTAATCGACTTCTAAGGCAGTTGGAAGGAGCATTTATCTATGGTAGAATTTTCCTATAATAATAGTTTTCAGTCAAGTATCCAAATGGCACCTTATGAAGCTCTTTATGGTCGTAAATGTCGCTCGCCTTTATGTTGGACTGAAGTGGGCGAAAGGAAGTTGATTAGTCCAGAATTGGTTACAGAAACTGAGGATAAAATTTGATTAATTCAAGAAAGATTGAAGGCAGCTTTTGATAGATAAAAGTCATATGTCAATTTGAAGCGCAAGGAGATTGAGTTCAATGTGGGGGATTTTGTTTTCCTTAAAGTCTCGTGTAACATCCCGAAATAGGGCTTAGTCAGAAAAGTGGTTTTGGGACCACAAATTCGATGAATAAAATTTCATTTTTATTATATTTTTATGATCTACGATTTCACGGAATAATTTTGTGAAAATTTCGTTTGAAAATTTCGACTTTTGGGCACTAATTTTGGTCAAAAGGACTAAATTGTAAAAAAGTGCAAAAGTTGAGTTCTACATGTTAGAGGTGTCTAATTGTTATGAGTTTTTAAATTAAAGGTCCTTAAATGGTGATTAGACCATTTTGAAGTTCATGGACAAAAATGGACAGGGTATGATAGGTTTTTAAAAGTTTTTCATTAAGGGCATTTTAGTAAATTGGTAATTAAATGAATTAAAAAGCCAAAATAAGCTAAATTTGCTCATCTTCTTCCTCATGCCTGAATGTCTCATGAAAAACACCATGGCTAGGGTTTTCAAGCTTTCCAAGCTCATTTGTAAGTGATCTCGAACCTCGTTTTTAATGTTCTTTACATTTTTGAAGTCCCGGTAACATGATCTACTCATTTCTACCATTATTTTGACCTAGGGTTTATGTTTAAAAATTTATCCATGAGTAATATGCATGCATTTTAATGTCTAATGGTAGAAAATGATGTTGGGTGTTAAATAAACGACTTTTACTAAGAGGTTTTCGATGAAAACGTCCGAAAGGACCGTTTTGTAAAAGTTGTAAAATTGGTCATAAAAGGGTGATTTAGTGGAAATTTAGGACTTCCATAGTTATGAAAATGATAATTAGGCTTAAAATGTAAGGAAATTTAATAAAAATCATTTTACGAGCATTGGGGCAAAAGTGCAAATATGTGAAAGTTTAGGGGTCAAAATGCAAATTTGTAAAAATATGATTTTTGGACCCATATGAATAATGTGACTAATTAGTAGGCTAAATGTGATATTATAGATCAAGGAAATCGAGATTCGGGCTTAACTCGGGAAAATACAAGGTTATGGACTAAAATGGTAAATTGTCGTTTCTGGATCCTAGGTAAGTTCGTGTGTTAATAATAATGCAATACCATGCATGAATTGTAATTCTCTATTGATATGGCATAAGTTGTATGATTTAATATGTTTAAGAGAAGTTGATGTAAAGAAACTTAGAAAAGGATTGTTATTATTCTGCTAATTAGTTTACACCTATGAAGAGAGAATTAACATAAACAAGGAAAGCAATCCCTAAAAAACAGTAACTTCCTAAGAATAAGTGACTGAGATTAGTTTCTATTTACAAGGGAACTCCTAGTAATAAGGTAAGTTTTCTGCCCTTAATCTTAGGAATTCCAACACTCCCCCTCAAGCTGGAGTGTAGATGTTTATCAAACCCAGCTTGCCAATAAGTTCCTCAAACATGTTTCTGTTCAAAATTTTAGTTAACACGTCTACAACTTGTTGTCTAGTAGGTAGGTAGGTGATGCACACTTCTCCTGAGTGTATTTTTTTCTTTTATAAAGTGGCGATCTATTTCCACATGTTTGATGCGATCGTGATGCACAAGATTATGTGCTATGTTGACAGCTGCCTGGTTGTCACAGTACATCTTCATAGGCCTGGTGTAAGGCACTTTTAGTTCCCCCATAAGTCTTTGTATCCAAACTTCTTCGCATATGCCATGAAATAGTGCTCGATACTCAGCCTCCACACTGCTGCGTGCTACAACAGACTATTGTTTGCTTCTCCACGTCACGAGGTTACCCCAAACATAACTACAATAGCCACTTGTAGAGCATCTATCGTTAACAGAACCTGCCCAGTCTGCATCAGTGTAGACTTCCACATTTTGGTTGGCAGTTTTCTTGAAATGCAGGCCTTTACTAGGAGTCCCTTTCAGATACCTTAATATTCTATATGCAGCTTTCAGGTGCTTCTCCCTCGGGGCATGCTTGTACTAACTGATAACGCTTACATTGAAGGCTATGTCTGGACAGGTGTAAGATAGGTAGATGCGTCTTTCTACTAGTCGTTGATATCTCCCCCTGTTGATTTCTTCTCCATCCTCATCAGTTCCTAATTTAAGGTTAAATTCCATAGGAGTTTCGGCTGGTTTACAGCCCATCAAACCAACTTCTGACAGTAGATCAAGAACATGTTTCCTTTGGGAGATGGAAATACCTATTTGGGACCTTGCTACCTCCATACCAAGAAAGTATTTAAGATTCCTCAAGTCTTTAAGCTCGAACTCTGTACCAAGGAATTCTTTCAACCTCACAATTTCGCTTGAGTCATCTCCTGTTAATATGAAATCGCCCACATAAATGATGAGGATGCAGCATTTTCCCTTTTCTGAGTGCTTGTAGAACATGGTGTGGTCTACCTGCCCTTGAATGTAATTTCTGCTGGTCATAGCTTTTGCAAATCGGCTGAACTACGCTCGTAGAGATTGTTTCAGTCTATACAAGTACTTCTTCAACTTACACACTTGGCCCTTGCTTTCTTCAAACTTGGGTGGGACATCTACGTACATTTCCTCACTTAATTCCCCGTTGAGGAAAGCTTTTTTTACATCCAATTAAGTCAAGTGGCAATCAAGTTTGGCAGTAAGAGATAGGAGGACTCAGATGGTGTTTAACTTGGCAACCGGTGCAAACATCTCGTCGTAGTCAAGACCATAAGTTTGAGTGAATCCTTTAGCCACAAGTCAAGCCTTGTATCGTTCAATACGACCATCGGGTTTAAATTTGTAGTGAAAATCCATTTGCGTCCTACTATTTTTTTCCCTTAGGTAGATTTGAGACTTCTCATGTTTCATTGTTTTTGAGGGCCTTCATTTCTTCCATCACAGCTTGTCTCCACTCAGCTGATTCAAGAGCCTCTTCTATATTTTTTTGGAGTTTTTACAGAATCAACATTAGTCACAAAAGCTTTGTAAGACTTAGATAAATTTCCATAGGACACAAACCGAGAAATAGGGTGTTGAGTGCAGCTCCTTGTGCCCTTTTGAACTGCAATTGGAAGATAGATGGATGGTGACAGAGGTGGGACTTCTATTTTAGAATAGTCCTCGGTTGGGGATGAAATTGGCACTACTGTATCAGTTTCAGGAGAACAATTCCGTCGAGAGTAAACCTGTATTTTGGGAACCTATTTTTGTTATTTTCCTTAATCAGGGAGCTGTTGTACTTCTGTGGTGGTATTGTTATTGGGAAGGATCGGGCTAACTTCTTACTGCACAGGGGAAACAACCTCTAAATCTGGGATTACCATAGCACCTTGGTTGTTAGGCTTGTTTGTAATAGTAGTGGTAGGATCATGAGGTATAATAAGGAGAGTATTAAGGGTCTCATCTTCATTGAAAGTCTCCCCCTAAAGATGAGATACTGTAAAGTATGGTTCATTTTCAAAGAAGATAACATCCCGAGAGACAAACATTCTACGCAAGGTTGGTGAGTAACACTTATAGCCTTTTTGTGTGGGGGAATTTTCAATGAAGATGCAGGTGTGGGCTCAAGGATCAAGTTTGGATTGATTTGGTTGATGGTTATGGACAAAAAATTTGCAATCGATTATTTTGGCTGGAAGATTAGGAACACGAAATAGAGGAAATGACTTTAGAAGGGTATTTAGAGCTGTTTGGAAATTGAGAACCTTTGATGGCATTTGGTTTATGAGATAGCAGGCAGTTAGGACAGCCTCTCCCCACAAGTATTTGGGAACATTCATGGTGAACATTATGGCTCGAGCCATAGCAAGGAGATGTCAATTTTTCTCTCGGAGATCCTGTTTTGTTGAGGAGTGTCAGGACAAGAGCTTTGGTGTATGATGCCTTGGTCAGAAAGGTATGGGCTTAGGACAGAGTTAAAGTATTCTCTCCTATTGTCAGTGTGGAGAGTATGTATGGTAGAGTTGAACTGGGTTCGAACCATTGAGTGAAAATTTTGGAATACTTTGGGTGTTTCAGATTTTTCTTTGAGGAGATAGACCCAACATACCCTAATGTGATCATCAATGAATGTTATAAACCACCTAGGCCCCGTAATATTTTTCACTCGGCTGGCTCCCCATAGGTCACTGTGGATTAATGAAAATGGTTGGGACTGGATATATGGTTTTAACGGGTATGGCACACGGGTATGTTTGGATAATTGGAAAATTTCACACTTCAAGGAATTAATAATTTTATTTCAAAATAATAGCAGAAGATGTTTCTTCAAATACAAAAAGTTTGGATGCCCTAACCTACGATGCCATAACATAATCGTGTCCTCTTTTGAAGTGGATAAAGCCAGTCCTCCTTGTCTGCTGTCTTTATTCCAAACATATAGTCCATCATCAACTTTAGCAGTGCCAATCATCCTCCCCGATTTCTGTTCCTGTATCACACATCCAATTGCAGAAAATTTAGCAAGAAGTTTTTCATCCTTAGTAAGTTTACTGATTGAAAGTAAATTGCAGGACAAGTTTGGGACATGTAGGACTTTATCGAGAGAAAAATTCTCTAGTATTTTTACTTCTCCTACTCTAGCCACAGGTGAGTAAGGACCATCAGCTATGCAGATTTGGGACTTGTCATGACAAGGGGTGTAGGTGTGAAACAAAGTGGAGTTACCTGTCATGTGATCGGAGGCACCCGGATCGAGTATCCAAGAGGATTGATTATTAGATTCAAAGGCAATATTAAGCGCAGTACCTTGGGCGGCTAAAGATCCTTGAGCAGTGGAAGTACCAAGTATCTTATGGAGAGTCTCAAGTTGGGTTTTGGTTAGGCGAACATCAAGAACATCATCTGCAGCAGTAGAGGATAAAAGGGTAGTCTAATTATCATTCTGTTTTTTTTTCAGGATAGCCATGGAGTTTGAAGTACTTTTCCTTTGTATGACCAACACGGTTGCAGTGGTTACACCATTGTCTGGTTAATCCAGAATCATTTCCAGCACGAGGTTTTTGTGGCTGTGGACCTCTGGAGATGAGGGTAGAAGTCTCAGTAGGCCATTTGCCAAGAGTTGTCACATGTTTAGGTTCTTTTGAGTCTCCCATCATAACAAGACGATGCTTTTCTTCTCTTCTAACTTCTACAAATGCTTCACCGATGGTTGGGAGAGGTAATCTGCCCAGAATTCAGCCACGGACCTCATCTAACTCACTGTTTAGTCCTGCTAGAAACTTATAAAGACGTTCATTGTTGAGAAGAGACATAAACTTGGTGTGTTCCAAACCTTCACCCCAATCTGCCTCATAGTACATATCCAGTTCCTGCCACAAAATTTTTAGATTGTTGTAGTAGTGAGTTACTTCGACTGTCCCTTGTTAGAGATCCTTTAACTTAAGCTTGATCTCAAATACTTGGGAGGCATTTCCAAGATCCGAGTAGTTTTCTTTGACTACATCCCACATGTCTTTTGAAGTTTTGAAAAGGAGATAGGCGCGACTTATATAGCCTTCCATCGAATTAATTAGCCAAGCCATTACAATCGAGTTGTTGAGTTCCCAAGTGGCATAAGTCAGGTCAGCTGTGGTTGGTCGTCGAATTTCTCTATTGATGTATCCTAATTTGCCACGACCACGAATCACCATAATGATCGATTGAGACCATTGCAAGAAGTTCTTCCCATCTAGCCGATGATTGGTGATTATAAGGGAGGAATTAAGTTCACCTTGAGTGATTCCCTGATTGACATTCTGAGTTATTTGTGAAGTCTCAGTTTCAGACAGAGTTTCATTGATGTCACCCATGGGAGGAGGACTAAATCGGAGGGATTTTTAGAAAGGGAGATTAGAGACAAATGAGCAGGATCAAATGAATCCTAAAGCTCTTGATAACATGAAGAAACTTAGAAAAAGATTATTATTATTTTGCTAATTAGTTTACACCTATAAAGAGAGGAATTAACACAAACAAGGAAAAAAATCCCCAAAAAATAGTAACTTTCTAAGAATCAGTGACTGAGATTAGTTTTTATTTACAAAGGAACTCTTAGTAATCAGGTAAGTTTTCTGTCCTTAATTTTAGGAATTCCAACATGATGAATGGTGTGTATAATATGGAAAATGTAATGCTTGTTGTGTCATGCAAAATTGAATGGAAAATTATTGTTACATGAATTGAATGTTAAATTACTATTACATGGGTTGTATGAATTGCTACACGATTGTACCTGACGAGATTTCGGCGAGTAAGTTCGAATAACCTAAAGTAAACCTCTAATATGCCTAAATACATGTTTTATGAATGTGAGATGGTTGTATATAACCATGGCATGAAAATCCATGAAATATGTTAGTAATGAAAATGACAAAATGATAAATGTCTTGGTTGAATGAATAAGAGATATCTGATGGATACGCCATTCTTAATTGATACGAGATCCTGCATGTGTTGCAGAAAAGAATTTAGCCCAGACGGGTAATCCGTTGATCTCGGAATAAAAAGGATCTAACCCGGAGGGTGTTCCTAAAGTGATCTAGCCTTCCGAAGAATATGTGTAAAAGGATTTAGCTCGGACGGGTAATCCGAATTAAGGTCTGAATTTAGCCTGGACTGGTAATTCAGATCCGAGCTCATTGAGGGTGTTTTTCGTCACAAGGGATTTAGCCTGGACTGGTAATCCCGACATCACTCTATGAGTTTATATTTCGGTGGATTAAGCATGGACTGGTAATCCCGCCGTAAGATGTGAGGTTCGCGAGAGTGTGTGCTTGAAAATGATCACTTGTATGATTTAACGGTAAATGGCTATCCATCGAGATTCTCGAGAAATTCAACGAGATCAAAATGAGAAATGAGAATGGAAATTCTTGAATCACTGAGCTCAACTAAGATTAATACTATGATGTTTTGTCATGAGACTAATTTGATGGTTGAGTGCATGTGATAGAAAATTATCCTATACTTGGGATGTATGACTAAGTATGCCCATGAGAAATAATGACTTTTATATTGAGCTATATTGTGAAAAATGAATAAGGGATCCATGAAATGGTAAGTTCATGATTAATTGGAAATGATCTTATGATAGTGAACATTATATTGTACCAAAACAGATTTGGACAGCAGCATTAGTCCTACTTTGAAAATCCACCAAAAATAGTGGAAATTGAGTTATGATAGTCGTTAAACTAACTATAAATTCGACTAAGGCAAGCGCACCTATCGAATAGTAGCATAGTTCTCGTGAGACTGAAAATATTGTATCTACGAGGACTAAAAGTACTAGTAATTACTATCTTTTTATTATCTAGCCTAATAATTAAAGTGTGTTTTTAAACTAAAACTAATTATCTAATTGACTAAGATTACGACAAAGATGAAGTTTGGAAAATACTTTAGGAAAAACCGATGGAGAAGACAATACCCAAGGAAGAATCCACCTGGACTTCACTTATTACTTCTGAATTAGACAATTTATTCACTTAACTTAATCCGTAGAAATCCTTAATTTATGTTAATATCTCTCTCGAGACTGACTTTAGGTTGATTAATTGAAATCTCTTTCTAATTAAAACCCCTATTGTCACATTAACTCGATCTATGGATTCCCTTATTATGAATGATCTACTCTTAAAGAGGGACTTCTGCTCCACTAAATAAGCACATCAAAACCTGAATTAATACCCTGGAATATTAAAACAAGAATTTAGAACTCACAATTAAGAATAAGAATAAGTCTTTATATATAATTCAAATAGTAATAAGATTCGTCATAAGGTTCATCTCCCTTAGGTATTTACGGAGTTTAGTTCATAATAATAATGGAAAACATCTCAAAGTTTGGAAAACAACAAAACATAAAGAAACCCAAAGAACTTCTAGGAAATTGGATGGAAATCTTCAATCTTGATGTAGATCCTAGCTCCGAGGTGATTCCGATGGCTGTCCTTGAGTATTTTTCTTCCTCCAACTCTGTGTCCTTGTGCTCGCCAGGGACACGGCTGTGTGCCACGCTCGTGTGCAAGTGCTCAAACTGTGTGCAATTCTGACCTGGATTAATGTTGACATGGCCATGACACACGTGCATGTGGACTGCCCGTGTGCCTCACACGAGCGTCTGGTTTACCTGTGTGGAAGTACCTAGGCTGTGTGTAACACTATTTTAAGCCCAAATTGTCCGTTTTGGCCTGTTTCTCGCTCTTTTTGTTATCCTAAGCTCTCCTGAGTATAAAAACATTGTTTTAAAGGATTAGGAGCATCAAATTCACTAAAACCAAGGAAAGAATCATTCATAAGTATGCCAAGCATGGGATAAAAATATGTATAATTTACAGTTTATCAAATATCCCCACACTTAAGCATTTGCTTGTCCTTAAGCAAAATCCTCAGCTCCCAATCAAAATAAATTCTTCTCAACTTATAATTCTCATCAATAATGTTTCAAAATAATCCACAAGCAGTCATACATTGAAAATTTAACAAAAAGAACATTAAAGTTTCAAATAGTCAAAGTTGAGAATTTTAATCATAAAATTATAGGCATCCCCCTTTATCTAAGCAATTATCTTTAATTCCAAATTGACAATGGTTGACATCCTTACTAAAGGTTCACTCAAATCACTCAATGTGTTTAAGGTTCAATGATTAAGCACTCATTAGTCAAACATGAAAAGTTATTGCCATAGGCTTGCATGAAAATCAAATCTCCACCACTATAAATGAAATGATACACAAATCAAAAGGTCTTTGAAGGGTTGTAACGGGGCTTTGGGTTAAGGTATGGATAAAGGCTGAAAAAGAAACGGTTAGAATCGAGATTAACTTGATAAATTACCTAACGGAAAAGTAACTAACATCACTTGAATAAATTCAAGCTTCATCTTAGAATATGGAATTAAATACTTAAGCTCAAAAAAAAAAGAATTACTACCAATATATATGGTTTTTTTTAAGAATAAAAACAAATAATTGTATAAGAAAAAATTATAAGATTCGAATGAAAGACAATAGTTAGACAATTAACCAAATTAAATCTCGACAAAAAGGGACTCAATAAATTAGGAAAAATTCTCAACGAATCCAAAAGTATGATATAGGGGTTAAATTTAGGGTAAATTTAAAAAATAGTTTGTTAAGCTCAAAAGGGTTCACTAAAGGTTAAGTATGAGGGTAGGCTTTTTATGGGGTAAATGGGTTAAGACCTAAGTGCCTTTATCATTTTCATATATCAAATCAAAGGTGTGGTCTCGACATGTATAATCAATACAAGTTCTAGGATAACAAATCAATGTTGACACACTCAACCAATAAAATCAGTGAGCAAGAAAGATATATGCTCTAAAAGGCTCAAAATCTCACGAAAATTATGGGTATTTGATGTCAATCCTGTAAATTCAAAACTTCAAGAAAATACCTCAATTTAGGGGAACAACCTAGCAATTCTACTTCTCAAAAATTTCAACTTATCATACTTGATTTTCTTATGTCTTTAAGTTTAAACAATCAATGCATAGTTACTTATGATTTAATTCAAAACATATCAATAAAAATCATAGATCAATCAAAATTTACTCTAATACTGATATGAGAAGATTATTTGAGAGCAAGATTAAAAATTCAGGGATTTTCTAATAATCACATAGATAACCTCCCCACACTTAAGATGGAAATTGTCCTCAATGTACAAAGATAGTTAATAACAATATAAGCATAATATTAGAAGAGAATGAGAGAAGCGAAACTGCCTTGAATATTTGGATGAGGTCCTTGGAATAGCGAGAGCAGGAATTGTAGAGAAAGTCAAATAAAAGGCATGATTCTGAGGTACTAATAAAAATAAACACCATTGTGAAAGAGAATTAAGGGATAATTCGATAATAATCATAAAGATAAGCAGAGTTTAAAATATAAAACATAAGTCTTTGAAAATAAATAAGACACAATAGAATTTAAATAAAAATTAAAATAAAAAATAAAAATAATAGTAAAATAAAGGGATTCAAAAGTCCTCATCATCAGAGTTGTGAGTCGGTGGCACTGAAGAAGAGATATAGAGGTGGTAGCAAATCTGTCAGAGAGTGGCATCGATGCTGCCGAATCACTCGAAACACTACTGCTTAAAGTGAGTGAATCGCTCAGATAAGTTTGTCAAAGTAGCAGCAAGAGGGAAGTGACGCAGTGGTGGGGGTGGGGGTGGGTCCTCGTGAGGGGGAGGGACATCGTCAATAATGTCCTCTGGCTCATCCTGGTCAGCAGACTGGACAAGTCGGCACTGAGGTGGGTCGAGTCCACGAATCGCTCTATCTTCCGCATGTGGATCATACTAGAAATTCCTTGCGGAGACATCTGGCCAACTAATGTGAGTGTCGATGACATTTGGAGTGTCAAAGACGCTGAAGTGTCGAGCAGGGTGAGTCAAGTAAGGGCCAAAGAGGTGTGGCCCCTCCTATGGTGATCCGTCTGGTGGCGAAAGGCGAGGGCGGTAAAATATGCCAAGTCAAACACATGGCCAGTCGCCATGCTCTATAAGAAGTATGCGTCAGTGGTGCTAATGACTTCGGTGCTCTCTCTCCTCCCAGTCAAAGTATGAGCTAAGATGGCATGAATGTAGCGAAGTGCTGGAGGGAGAGAAGTCGCCTTTGAGTGACTAGCATCATAGGGGACCGTGCTCGTCATAAGGTTGGTCCAACAGCAAGATGGCAAATAGTGGTTGTGACAATGAAGTTGTAGAAAATTTGCTGAAGCCATGAACTCCTCCGTGTAGAGGCCCAAAGCAACGCCAAACTCGGGTACACTCATATGCCTGACAAGTCCACCAAGTCTGAAAACGATAGGACCGGCCTCGTCATGTGTGTTGATCACGTGCTATAGGTGGAAAGTAGTGCAGAACTCCAATGTCAGCTCTGAATATGTGGGCTCGATGATTGCAAAGAACCGATCTTATGATGCGGTATCGAGATGGAATCGAACGAGGTGAGCAAGTTGGACCTGCTCCAAAGCAGCCCAGTCAATACAGTGGCCCACTCCCAATAGTCGTAAATGTAGTAGCTAAAACAGGTCATCCTGTGGGTTGGAGGAGAATCGAAGTAGTGGGTGACGAGCTTCGATTGAGGCGCTCGATGAGGTTGCACCAGGACCCTTCCACTTTTTCGAAGCGGGTACAATAATCTTCTTGCCTCTTGTGTTTGTCATGATGGGTCTACAATAAAAAAAGCAAACAATTCAATTTGTACGAATCAAAATACAAAACATTGCCTAAAAAGAGTCGTTCAAGTTTAACTCCATAATAATGGCCATAATTACAATGTGAATTGCCTAACAAGAACTTAAATGCATTATATTTCCTAAGTGTAACCTAAATACATAATATTTCTAAAATAAAAATTAAAGGGAATTGTTCAAGAAGAAAGACAAGAGTGAGCAATAGTTAATGGAAATGAATAGTAACAAAGTCAGGAGGCCAATGAGAAAAAAGGGAGTTAAAAATAAAAATTGTAATAATAATAAACAACAAAAAAAACTTAAATAAAAATATAATGAAAAAATAAAAAAAAATAAAGGTTAAAAAGTGAAAAAGGGAGAACCGATGGTGGTTGGTGGTGGGTTGAAGTAAAAACGGCGGTGGAGGGCACTGGTCGGCCGAACGGTGGAGAGTAGGGACGGGACACGGGTGTGGGGAGTGAGTCGTGCGATGCACTAGTGGAAGGGGAAAAAGAAAGGGAAAGAAAGGGAAAGGGAGAGGGATGGGAGGAGGGAGGTCAGTGGTGGAGGCTGCTGTTTGTTCATTGGTGTGAAGAGGGTGCTCGGGGGTGGGGGGAAGTTTGGAGACTGCAGCGGCTAAGGGGGAAAGGTAGGGGAAGAAGGCAATGGAAAAAAAATTAGGTTTTGCGGTGTGGGGTTTAAAAAGGGGCACAACCATGTGGCTCATGCCCAGCCTGTGTTTATCACGAAATTTGAATGTATAATCGTCACACAGCCTGTGAACACGCCCGTGTGGTCAGGCCGTGTGGTGCACACGGTCACGTCGCACGCCTGTGTGGTACTTCCCACGCCCGTGTGCCTTGCCCGTGTGGCTCCCTAACTTAATTAAAATTTTTAATTTTAGCTCCAGTTTTCACACGGCCTAGGGCACACCGTATGTCCAGGCCGTGTGCTTCACAAGACCGTGTCACATGGCCGTTTGGATCGGCTTCATGGCTGAATGGCTCGGTGTTTGCGAAAATTTTAGCTCTGTTTTCACACGGCCAAGGACACGCCCCTGTGTCCAGGCCATGTGAGCCACTGTACCTACATAAAAACACTAAAAATAGCTAAATTAAACTAGTTAGTGGTGTTAGTGCTCAGGTTGCCTCCCGAGAAGCGCTTATTTAGAGTCTACGCTCGACTTACCTCTTGTTCACATGATTACGGTAGATTGAGGAGTTGAAACTCCTCACTTCTGCTATCAATTTTATCAAAATAAGGTATGAGTCGAGTATTATTTACCTTAAAATTTCTGAATTTAGTATATGTTACCTTGACTGTACCATGTGGAAAGATTTTCATTATCGTGAAGGGAGTCGCTCCGTCTACATTGTGCTCTAAAGTATCAAATCGGGGGTCCTTTTTATCTAACAATACTTTATCCCTAACTTTAATTCGCTTTGTTTCATCCCTACGCTCATTGTGGTGTCGCTTTGATTTTTCGTGTGCTTTTGGTTTCTCCTTGACATTTGTTCACCATTCGTCTAGTTCATTGAGTTGAAGCCTTCATTCTTCGTGAGTCAATCTAGTTTTGTGGCAAGGATTAGAATGAGGCTCCATCACGCTCTTCCTAGGGGACTCCTACAAAGAAGTTTGAGTTGTAATATTATTTAAATTAATCGAACGTAAACTATCATCTCCATTACTAGATATTTTAGTAGAATGATGAGCTTGGAGTGTAATCATGCCATCGCCTATACGAAGTATCAATTCACCTGTGCCAACATCTATGATAGTTCTAGCAGTTGCTAAAAAGGGACTTCCTAAGATTAAAGGCATGTCACTATCCTCTTCCATGTCTAGAACAACAAAATCAATTGGGAATATAAATTTATTGATTTTAACAAGCACGTCTTCATAATACCCCTAGGGAATCTAATTGTTTTATCTACCAATTGAATGCTCATCCTAGTTTGTTTGGGTTCCCCAAGACCTAGTTCTTTAAATATTTTATAGGGCATGACATTAATACTTGCCCCTAAATCAGCCAAAGCATTGTTAACATTTAAACTACCAATTAAACAAGGAATTGTAAAACTCCCTGGACCTTTCAACTTGTTGGGTAGCTTATTATGTAGAATGGCTGAGCAAACTACGTTCAACTCCACATGCGACGCCTCATCCAACTTTCACTTATTTGCTAAAACCTCCTTTAAAAATTTAACTGTGTTCGGCATCTGCGAAAAAGATTCAATAAACGGTAAGTTAATATGTAATTTCTTTAATAATTTAAGGAATTTACCAAATTGTTCGTCCATGTGGTCTTTCCTTGTCACACTGGGGTATGGCATACAAGGTTTATATTCTTTACTTATCGGTTTTTACTGTGGTCCACCTCATCCTTACCTTTACTTACCACAATTCCTTGTCTTGGTTCTGGTTTAGGTTCAACTAACCCTTCTTCATCTCAAACAGTAATTGCATTAAGCTGTTCCCTTGGGTTAGTTTCAGTATTACTCGGTAAGCTACCTTGTGGTCATTCGAAAATCAACTTAGCAAGATGTCCTATTTGAGTTTTGAGCCCTTGAATCGACACTTGTTGATTTTTAAGAGTTGTCTTTGTATTCTAAAAATGAGTTTCTGACACCGAGATGAATTTTGTTAGCATCTCCTCAAGGTTTAGCTTCTTTTCCTGTTGGTAAGGTGGTTGTTGAAAACCTAGGGGATGTTGTGGCCTTTCATTTCCTTGACCACCCCACAAGAAATTGGGATGGTTCCTCCAACCTGCATTATAAGTGTTACTGTATGGGTTATTTTGAGGCCTAGAATTAATATTACCCATGTATTGAACTTGTTCCTCCTTGGTGCTAAGGTTGAATGTTGGATAATCTGTGTGTACTCCTCCTCCACTTGAATCACACCTCATCACTGGGTGTACCTGAGTAGAACCATACAAACCGTCAATCTTTTTATTTAAAAGTTCTACCTGGTTAGACAGCATAGTAACCGCGTCGAGGTTGAAAACACCAGTAGCTTTTGTTGCCTTCATTCTCATGACTTGCCACTGATGGTTATTTAGTGACATTTCTTCAATAAATTCATAAGCCTCTTCAGGTGTTTTGTTGTTTAATGTTCCACCAGTGGCTACATCGACAAGTTACCTTGTAGAGGGGTTCACACCGTTGTAAAACGTCTAAACTTGCAGTCATAGAGGTAACCCATGGTGAGGAAACCTTTTCAATAAGTCCTTGTACCTCTCCCATGCATCATAAAGAGTTTCTAAATCCATCTGCACAAAAAAAGAGATATCATTCCTTAATTTATCCGTTTTCGCTGACGAAAAATATTTTAGTAAAAATTTTTCGGTCATTTGTTCCCAAGTTGTGATTGACCCTTGTGGTAATGAGTTCAACCACTATTTATCTTTGTTCCTCAATGAGAATGGAAACAATCGAAGGCAAATGGCATCGTCAGAAACGCCATTGATCTTAAAAGTGTCGCAAAATTCTAGAAATTTTTCTAAATGAGTGTTTGGATCCTCGTCCTGTAAACCATCAAACTGAACAAACTGTTGTATCATTTGAATCGTGTTAGGTTTCAGCTCAAAATTATTTGCAGCAACAACTGGCCTAACTATACTCGCTTCAGTTCCTGTTAATGTAGGTTTAACATAATCATACATAGTACGAGGAGCACGATCCTGATTTACTGGGTTTGCAACAGCCACAGGAGGTAACAGATTATTTTGATTATCAGCTATCTCCTCGGTTGTGGTTTGAATATCGTCCTCTTGTCCTTCCTCCATGTATCGTAGGCTTTGCCTTATTTCTCTTCATTTTTTGCGAGCTATGCTTTCAATCTCACTATCAAAAAGTAAAGGTCCTGACGGGTTTCTTCTAGTCATAAACTATAAAGACCTGCCAGAAGTAAATAAAAGAAAATTTAGTAATTTAAGCAAAAATAAAATTAAATTGCAATAAAAAATAAAAAATGGCTAAAGTAATAAAAATTAAGCGTTCCTAATATCTTAGTCCCTGACAACGGTGCCAAAAACTTGATGGTCGTTAAACTAACTATAAATTCGACTAAGGTAAGCGCACCTATCGAATAGTAGTATAGTTCTGGTGAGACCGGAAATATCGTATCCACGAGGACTAAAAGTATTAGTAATTACTATCTTTTTATTATTTAGCCTAAGAATTAAAGTGTGTTTTTAAACTAAAACTAATTATCTAATTAACTATGATTACGACAAAGATGAAGTTTGGAAAATACTTTAGGAAAAACTGATGGAGAAGACAATACCCAAGGAAGAACCCACCTAGACTTCACTTATTACTTCTAAATTAGACAATTTACTCACTTAACTTAATCCGTAGAAATCACTAATTTATATCAAATCTCTCTCGAGACTAAGAACAATTGACTTTAGGTTGATTAATTGAAATCTCTTTCTAATGAAAAGCCCTATTGTCGCATTAACTCGATGTATGGATTCCCTTATTAGATTCGACTCTAATCCGGCAGATTTATGTCGTCCTGTCTCTAGGATTGCATTCAACTCCGCTTAATTATGAATGATCTACTCTTAAACAGGGACTTCTGCTCCACTGAATAAGCACATCAAAACCTGAATTAATACCCTGGAATATTAAAATAAGAATTTAGAACTCACAATTAAGAATAAGAATAAGTCTTTATCATATAATTCAAATAGTAATAAGATTCGTCATAGGGTTCATCTCCCTTAGGTATTTAAGGAGTTTAGTTCATAATAATAATGGAAAACATCTCAAAGTTTGGAAAACAACAAAACATAAAGAAACCCAAAGAACTTCTAGGAAATTGGATGGAAATCTTCAGTCTTGATGTAGATCCTGGCTCCGAGGTGATTCCGATGGCTGTCCTTGAGTATTTTTCTACCTCCAACTCTGTGTCTCCCTCTAATCCTCTTCTAGGGTGTTTATATAGGCTTTAGAATGCTTCCAAACCCTCAAAAGTGGCCTTTTTTAGTAGAACTAGACTTGGGCTCGATAGGGACACGGTTGTGTGCTGCGCCCGTGTGCAAGTGCTCAAACCATGTGCAATTCTGACTTGGATTAATGTCGACACAGCCATGACACATGGGCGTGTAGACTGCCCGTGTGCCTCACACGAGCGTGTGGTTTACCTGTGTGGAAGTGCCTAGGCCGTGTGTAACACTATTTTAAGCCCAATTTGTCTGTTTTGGCCCGTTTCTCGCTCTTTTTGTTATCCTAAGCTCTCTTGAGTATAAAAATATGAATTTAAAGGATTAGGAGCATCAAATTCACTAAAACCAAGGAAAAAATCATTCATAAGTATGCCAAGCATGGGGTAAAAATAAGTATAATTTATGGTTTATCAAGTTAGAGACTGAATTAAATATGAAATGAAAGCTTATTGAGTCTAGTTTCACATAGAAGAAACGATACAAGCTAAGAAATTTAATATTATGAGATATTCGAATTCTCTTGAGACAGAGTCAGAATGAGTTCAGAATCCCCTGTTCTGACTTTGAAAAATCAGTAGAAGTTTTTAAAAAATAATCATGTGTTAGGAATCATATGAATGAAATCCTCAATGAGTCTACTTTTAGGAGAAAAAGACGGGAAAATTATCCGAGTCTCATACTATGAGATAAATAAATTTTAGTGAAGAAAGGTTGAAGCTGTCAAAAAGCAAAATAGGGGAGACTTTGAATAATAAACTGTAGTTATTGGATTGACCAAAAATTCTGAAAATTTTATGGTAAGAGTAGATATGAGTCTAGGTTCTAGAAAAATTATCAGATCTTAATTTAGAGTTTCGTAGCTCTGGATATAAATAATTTAATGACTATGACTCGAGAAAACAGCTTAGCTAGATTTTGAACAATAGAAAGAATATGAAAATAGCATGTTATCGCATTGCTTATTATTTTCATGCAAGCTTACTAAGCGTAAAGCTTACTCCCTCCTTTTCATTTCTTTTAGTTTTGTCAGGTCAGCTCGAGGTTGGAGATCGTCGGAGGTAGCATCACACTATCGAGCCATTATCTGTGGAGTATTGATATGTGTATGTTAAATGTTTTCAAGTGAGTGGCATGTATAGGGACTTAGTTTTTCTATGATGACTATTTTTGTGATTAGCCAAAGTTATTGGCTTATATTGATTTGTTGTTTATAGCCATGAGATGTGACTTATAATGTTTTTGGCTTGTAAGCCTATTTATCCATGATATGTGCTAATGTCTTATGATATGGTTATGTGATTGTGCTCGCTCACTATGTATGAGAAGTATATGGCACGTGTACATGATGAATGCCTTAGGACCACTTGAGGCGGTCATGGTCATAGAATGATTGTGTGATATGATAATAAGTTGTTAGTGCCCTGAACATGGATGTTGATGTATAAGTTAATAACCATAACATAATGGTATAAGTGATTAATAAGATGACAAGGTCAAATGTCTGTGTGTTCATGTGAAAATGACAAAAAGGCTTGGAAATTAGCCTAAGTTTTGACCACACGGGTAGAGACATAGCCGTATGTCTCAGCTGTATAGAGGGTACGGCCTCTGGCCACGGGCGTATGCCTTGGCCGTGTGCCCTTAAATGGTTGCTGACGTCATAAATAGAGAGTTACACGGGCTGAGGACAAGGGCGTGTCCCAAGCCACACGGGCGTGTGTGACCACACGGCCCAACCCACACAAGCGTGTGACTCTCCCAAGCAAGAAAAATTGGTTAAGGTGCCCAAAGATTTTCAAAGTACTCGGTTTAGTCCCGAACCACCCCAATGTATGTTATAGGCTTCGAAGGCCTGTATAAGGGATGATATGCATGTGTTTGAAAAGTTCTAATTTTGGGAAAAATTTGGTGACTTGGTTTTGTATGTTTCTGAATGTTTAAGTCTGGTAACACCTCAAACCCTGCCCCAGAGTTGTATACGGGTGAGGGGTGTTACATCTCTCCATGGAAAAAAGTTTTGAGATTTGGTCGAAAGGGCAAGTTAAGCCCTGATTCATCGGTATGAAATGTTGAGGTATTAGTTTTATGCATGATTTAAATGCATGAAATATTTACTATGATATATATACGTGAGGTTACTATTTGTGCATAATGAAATTCGTAAAGTATGTGAATTGAACAATATTGATGGATACCATCTTAATGGTAATTTGAAAATTGGAACATTGTTTCCTTTCTCTGAAAGTATGTGATTATTGAGGACATGTTGAGCATGTCAAATAACAGTGAAAAGTATTGAAATGTGATTGTGTATGAATTTGTATGACATATTGTATGTGCATTAGGATGAGATTTTTTGGTTGACAAAGGAGTTCCATGTAGTACCGGTGGCACATTAAGTCTGCATACATTTTTAGTCAGTGCATTATATTTGGAGTGCCAAGGGGATTGGCAATTTTATAGCATTATATATTCGGTAGTTTCACTATATTATTAATTATTAGTGGTTTTACAACATCGAGCATTTCTCACATACGTTGGAGTGTGGTAGATGGGTTCTGGGGAACACGTGGTGTGTAGCGGATGATATGGGTAGGATCTCACATGTGCATTTTTCACGATCATGTGCATATAAAAATTATTATTTTTAATGTTTGATTGTGCTATTGGTACCTCTATGAAATTGCCTGTATAAATGCTTAATACTCGTTTAGTCTCACACTGAGCTTGTTAAGCTCACCCCATTATCTCAACTTCTTAGGTAATGATCGAACTTAGGATTGGAATGGCATGCGGACATATGGCAGACTTCGGACGTTGCTTTGTCATATTATTTTAACTTAATTATATTTTTAGGTTATTTTATTATTATTTGGTTTTGGATTGTAAAGTTTCTTTAAAATGTGGTTTGGGATTGTTCGAGATTTTGAGGTTTTTCATGCATGCATGACACACATATTTGGTATAGATACATGGTTTTTATAATATGTTGAAATGGACTATGCATGATATATGACTAAATTAATAATTTGACTAGTAATGGTACATTTCTACTGGTAAGAAGATAACAAAATGATTTTTCAAAGGCAACACCGTCAGTAAGGTTTTACAAAATCTCACCTAAGTCGCTAATTTGACCTAAGCATGGTTGGACTAAGTAAATGGACGTTTTCCAAAACTAACAATAGAACCCACGGTTGTAAAAAAAGAAGTACTTGAAGGTTTTTAACTATCATTAGGGTAAGTTTGACACTAAGGTGTCCAATGTGGCCTTCTCGATTCGACCATAATGTCTAGGTCGGGTTTGGGAGGTTACAATAGATGAGTGTTTAATAATGCTTGGTTATATTTAAAATCTAATAACGGATAACTGGCCACAATACCTTATCGCGACACAGATAAACAATGATTACATAGTGTTTCCTACTAACATGGTCTCTTAATATCTTATTGTATTCGACAATTTTGAAGTTAAGATATTGGTTTCTCGAACTCCTACTTAAATCTTCAAACATGTCAAAAATGTGAGTAGGAATACTATTAAAATAATGAGGAAAAGAAGATTATAAACTAGAACAAAATAAAGAAGGATATAGGTTACTTATGTCTTAAAATTAATGGGAAAGCAAGAGGTTTATGAAGATGGAAACATGAAAAAGAAGAGGTTGATGAAGATGAATAGAGAAAACAGCCAAGTGTAACTATTGCATATATATAAAGGGGCTTGGCAGGGGCCTCAGCCCTCCTAAAATTAAAAAAAAAATAGATTTACATAGCTTTGAACTAAAATGTATAACTTTTATTAAATACATGAATCAAATTGAATAAAAATGTAAAATTGAATGATATATTAAGGAAATTTAATATAAAAATAATAAAATTGCATATGGCAGGCAGAATTTGATATATTTGAATTTCATATTAGCAAATTGGTTATAACTTATATTAGGATGATCTTATAAGCTATGGTTTTTAGGCACCAATAGAATTTTTCCACATCGTCCAATTTTAAAGACATGAAATAATTATTATACATTCATCTATAGAGAAATTAGTTTACTGAGCCTTCCCACCACATTATTCATGATCATTTCCAGTTATTTAATGACATTTCAACAATGCTTTCCATAAAATTGACACATAATTTTTCTATTTTTTTACCCTGAACCCTAATCCAAGAATCCTAAACCATGAACCCCAAACGTAGAACCCTATGTAACACTCAATACTTGATCCGATTACTGGACCTGAGTTACGAGATGCTATGAATAAATCTGGAACAATCACATGCAATTTAGAACATTGAATGATCATATAAACACATACATTAATTATTATTAAAAAATGGAAATAGGACTAAATCAACCCTTAAAATACAATAGATTAAATTCGGGCCTGAAAAAAGACCAAAAAGTAAAATTTTCAAAACTTTGAACTAAGTATTGATACCAAAGAAATAAGTATCGATATTTTTATAATAGTTATCGATACCAAAATTGATATCAATACCATTTTGGCATTCTGTAATTTGAAAAAAATGTTCATTTGGTTAAGTATCGAAACCTTGGTCCCTGGTATCGATACTTTTACCCAGATGGTAAAAAATCACAAGTTTGAAAGTTCATTTCAAGCCCGAACATGTATCCTAACTGATGGATAAAAATAGCTGCATAAAACTCACTAAATGCTTTATAAACATGCCATGATTCAACCATGATCTATGAACTATCTTAACTATATAATTAATGACTAAGTATGCAATTAGGTACCATAATCCTAATACTAACGAATATGCCATTTGGCACCTTCACAACCAAATTCAAAACTTAAACTCAATTATACATACAAGCATGTATCATCATAGTACAATTTACCTTTATACATAATTAAAACTTACCATATCATTGAAACAATTTAATTTAATGAATGCATATACTACAACTATCAAATAAATTTACCATACATTTCACCCAAGATTACCATTTCTCATCTAGTTCATGATCCAAATCTAACACACCATCATCACACATACAATCATCATTTACTTTTTATACATACCATAGTATCATTGAATTCATCCTTATGCATGACAACCATTATAACAAATTCAACTTCAATTTATAACTTTAAACCATCAATCTAGAATAGCCTATGTACATATCATATAACCATTTAAAGAACAAACCATAATCAAGAACCAAAGTACTAACATTCAAGAATGACCAAAAATGATTCACCTATATACACACCACAAAACTGAATTTTTAAATGATAGAAAATCTACTGAATCAATACCAAGATAATGTAAGCTTCTCGACAATCTGCCTGACACATTTTGCAAGTTGACACTACAGGTGCATTAGTCAAACCAAATGGCATCACAAGAAATTCATAATGTCTGTACCTTGTCCTAAACGCGGTTTTCAGCACATCTGAATCTTTAACTCGCAACTTATAGTAACTAGAATGAAGATCAATCTTCAAAAATACTATTGCACCTTTCAATTGATCAAACAGATCTTCAATACACAATAATGGATACTTGTTCTTGATCGTCACCTTATTGAGTTGTCTATAATCGATACATAACCGCATAGACCCATCTTTCTTCCTGACGAATAACACAGGAGCACGCAAAGGAGAAAAGCTGGGCCGAGCAAAGCCCTAATTTGTCAACTCTTGCAACTATGCTTTCAATTCTTTCAATTTTGTATGTGTCGTTTTGTATAGGGCTACCGATATCGAAGATGTTCCCAGCACCAACTCAATAGCAAACTCAACTTCTTGAGTCAGAGTTAGCCCTGGTAAATCCTCTAAAAACACATCTGAGAACTCACATATCACCGAAATCGATTCTAGTATCAATTTTAAAACCCTAGAATAAACTATATAAGTGAGATATGCTTCACAACCCTTTTTAACATATTTTGTCCAGTTATAGCAGAGATTATACTAGATGTACCATCCAATTTGTCTGACTCAACTCAGACCCGTTTGCTATGCTGACATTTTAGCACAATATGTTTTCTTCTACAATTCACAATAGCATCAAGCAGTGTCAACCAATCCATACCCAGAATCATAACAAACTCATCAAAAGGTAACAATATCAAACTAGAGGGGAAATCGTAACCCCTAAATTTCAGTGGGCATGATCTACATATCTGATTAACTAAAACACATTGACTCAAGGAATTCGTAACTTTAATAGTATATTCAATGAATTCAACAAGTATTTTCTTTTTGTTTACTACTGTAGTGCATACATACGAATGAGTTGATCCAAGATCAATCAATGCATATACATTAGTATCAAAGAGAGAAAAAATTACCCATAATAACATCTAGAGTAGTAACTTCCTCGTGAGCCTAAATTGCATAAGCTCTAGCAGGTGTTCTCGCTTCTGACTGTTCATTCATCTCGTTATTCTTTCCTCGACCGAGAGTAGTATTTCCAGCATTTCCAGATCGTCTACCCCTTTGAGAAGTTGCTTCAAGCTTATTTGATTGATTCCCAAAATCATTTTGCTTCTTAGGACAATTACGAAGAAAGTGGTCAATAGACCCACAATGGAAACAAGCTCCCGACTTTAATTGACACTCTCTAAAATGTCTTTTATTGCATTCATCACACACCGAAACGGTTCTCTCCACATTTCCTACACTTGTAACACTCGTCATCAGAGTGTTGACTGACTGGAAATTACTTTTTCTTGATTTCTCTTGATTAACAAACTCTAAAGGAGCAACTGATCGACTTATGTCATTTCTAAATATATTCGAGGGAGATGATTGAGTAGGCTTAAATGATCATATTTTAATATGATCTTTAAATCTCGAATCTGACTATCGTTTACTTTTCCAAACCTCTTCGACCATCTAAGCCTACTCGAAAAGTTTTATAAATTCTCGTAGCTTTAATGTTGTTACAGCCAACTAGATCTCATCGTTCAACCCATCTTCAAATCTGATACACATTTTCTCCTCATTTGATACGATGTTACGAGCCTACTTGGTTAATTGTACAAATTCTCATTCATACTCAGCTACAGTTTGGTTTCCTTGTTTTAACTCGATATATTCTTTCTTTTTCTAGTTGATAAACAACCAACTAACATACTTTTTCTTGAATTCATTCTGAAAGAAATCCCAATAGACCCCATCATCAGGTACCATCGTGATCAAAGTATCCCACCATAGATATACCTAATCTTTCAGTAAGGACACCGCACACCTTAAAAAATCTTCAAGGGCGCACAATAGCTTCGCAAAAACTCTCCTTGTTTTTAATAGCCAATACTCAGACTTCGAAGAATCATCATCTATCGTACCTCTAAACTCTTCCACTCCATATTTTTGAATTTTTTCTATAGATACCTGAGTAACCATTATAGGTACAGGGTTGGTAGTATTTAAGGGTGTCGAATAAGGCACAACAGGGGGTGGAGGTGGCAGAGTTGCAAGATTTTCTTACTTAAACTCGTTGAACCATTGGTTAATCATTCCCATAGACATATTTTTCATCTCATCACCGACTGATTGTGGAATAGGCATACTATTGCTTGCCTCAGGATTCGAAGCTTGAACATTACTTTTAGCTTCATTAACTATAGCTCGATTCGATTCAATTGAAATATTAAATCTATAAGAATTAATATGTTAGAACTGATCAAAAGCATCAAATTATCACAGGGTATATGTGGCATGTATATACTAAACTTTGCTATGCTACGTTACTCCTAGAATTGACTAAATCATAGCTCTGAATACCGCTAAATGTAATACCCCTAACTCACATTTGTTGCTAGAATAGGGTTATAGAGTATTACTGGTAATACATAATTTAAATCTTTTGTTTTCAAACATTTCATTAATCATCGTATAATTCATCCAAACCCTTCCATGTCATCCCTTATTCAAGTCGTCGAGGCCTTAGAAATACTCTAGAAAAAATTCAGGACTAAATAGGAAACATTTAAAACTTCATAGAAAAAGATAGAAATTTTCACACTGCAGGGGTCACACGATCTTGTGCCCAAGCCGTGTGACTCATACAGCTAAGACACATGCTCATGTCTTAGGCCGTGTGGACATTCGAAGTACGGACACACGGTCATGTCCCAACCCATGTTTGTGCCCGTGTAACTCTCTGACTTGGGTTACACAACCAAGCCACACACCCGTGTGCTACTACGTGTAACTCTTGAAATGGCCTCACACGCTCGTGTGCCAGGCCGTGTGGTAGGCCGTGTAACAGCCCATGTCTTCGACCGTGTGGAGAAGAAAATGTCTAAAATCAAGCCATTTCTTTCACCCTTCACAAGCATAAACCTAGGCACTTTTGCACATATGATAAAGACTTCTAAACATACTCAAAACCTGCATAAAAAGATTCATACAATAGGCTGATAATCCATACAACCAATATGCCATATAAGCACCTAAAACACATACATAAAACATACCTAAACATGATCAAACTTAACCATTCATCAACTAGTTTATCTTCATACAAAATCATTTCCTAACTAACCACAAATCAATGTAATAGCCCAATTTTAGCTAAATCAGAACAGTGGTCTCGGGACCACAAATCTGATTTTGGAAAATTATTTTAATATTATTTTATGTGTTTACAACATGATAGTATGTATGTTAGAAAATTTTGTGAACTTAATTTATTGTTTAATAGCTTAATTTGAGAAAAAGGACTAAATCGCGTAAAATGCAAAATTTGCATTCTATTAGTTAAAGGTGTCAAATTGCTTTGCCCTCTAAATATGATGGCCTTAAATGGTAATTAAACCATTTTAAAGGTTAATGGAAATTAATGGACATCCATTATATGTCTTATATGTTTATAAGAAAGGTTATATTAGTAAATTGATTAATTAAGTAATAATAAATAAAACAAAACATAAAGTCATGTTTTTGGCCAAATGAAGCTTGTAGAAAAGATAAAGTAGGGTTTTACATTCAACTAGGTTAATTCAAGCAATTAAGGTACGATTTTTTATCCGATTTTGATGATTTTTACGTTTTTGAGATCGTTGTTTTGTATTCTAGCTAGCTCGTACCTTAGATTTTGAAAATTTTAAAGGTTTAACATATTGGCATTGTTGAATGCTTGAGTAATTTGATGACTGATGATAGATTATGAAGGTTAATTGATAGATTAATAGTTTTTGTAAAGTGATTTTTGACAAAAATGTCAAATAGGGGTTAAATAAAAAAAATATGCAAATTCAGTGGTTGTAATGTGAAATAAATGAAAGCTTTGGGTTGCTAGGGGCTTATATGAAATTTGACCGAGTATGGGTTGAGTGAAATTATGTGAATTGTGTGTATTAATGAAATAGGGACTAAATTGTAAAAATGTGGAAGTTTAAGGGCTAATAAGCAAATTTACTTAGATGCGTGTTATGGAATAAATTGAAAGAATATGTGATTGAATAAGTTAATTTTGAATATATTTAGATCAAGAAAAGAGGAATCTGAAATTAGATCAGGGGAAAGGAAAGATTATCGAGTAATTGACTCATTTCCCCGTTTTCATACTCGAGGTAAGTTCGTATGTAACGAGCTCTATTATAATTGTAACAGTCCAGTTTAGACCCTAGTCAAAATATTGGTTTTGGGACCACAAATCTGAGTCAGAAAATTTTTTTAATATTATTTTTTGAGCTTAAAATATGTGAATTGACATGTGCGAAAGTTTCGTGTGAAAATTTGATCATTTGTGTGCTTAATTTGCAAAAAGGACCTAATCGCGTAAAATGTAAAAGTTACTTCCTATATGTTAAGTATGCTTATTTGTTATGTCTTTGTAAATGAGAGGCCCTTATGTGGTTAATATGCCATTTACATGGTTAATGGACATTAATGGCCTTATTATATGTGAATTTATAATGGTTTATTAAAGGGTATTTTGATAATTGGTATATTAATCATATATTAAATAAAACAAAACATGTTAATGGATGATTCATTCATCCTTATTGCCAAAAATCACAAGAAAAAAGAAAGAAAATAAGTTTCTTAGGGTTCGACCAAGCAAATTGATGATTAAGGTATGTGTTTTGATCGGTTTTTGATAATTTCTAATTTTTGTAATCGTTGCTTTGTATACTATCAAGCCCATGTCTCAATTTCTGATTTTATTGATGATTTTGAGTTGAGCCATTGATGAAATTATAAGCTTTGTGAAGTTAGTTGTTGGTACATGAAGGATATGTTTTGGGTTAACATATTTTGTATTTGAATTTTTGATTAATTTGAGTAATTTGGACTAGATTCTGAAATTTGTAAATAGAGGGACTAAAATGTGAAATACATTAAATATGTGGACTTGTATGAGCGCTACGAATATTCAGGTAAGCATAAGTATATGCAAATTTTGTGTATTTTGTGATTTTTGTGATTAGGGACTAAATTGACAAAATGTGAAAATGTGAGGGCTAATTTGGAAAATACCCTAAATGTGTGTTTGTGGATTTATTTGAATGATTTGGTGAATAAAAGAGTTAAATTTTAATTTATATAGATCAAGAACTAAAGAAAACAGAATTAGATCGGCGAAAGTTGAAAGAAAGTCGTCAAGTAGCCGATTCTGTCTATCAAAATCCGAACGAGGTAAGTCTATATACAAATAAATGTGTTTGTAATGGTTTACTTATGTTTAAATTCTATTGAACAATGATGAATGGCTTATTGAATTGAATATGAGATATCCGAGAAAGTATCGTCAAATTTCCAACATCCGAAAATCCCTATACGAACCATGGGAATAGTTAGGATACATATGCCATGACATAGGATCTGATATGTGTTATCTTGTAAGACCACGTCAGGTATGTTGGCATCGAGTTATGATTTACGTGTAAAACCACGTCTAGGACGTTGGCATCGTATTTGATTTCTTGTAAGACCCTGTCTGGGACAGTGACATCAATATTTGATTATATGTAAGACAACACCTGGGACGTTGGCATTGTACGAGATTTCTGAGCTATCCGTGTATCCTTATGATTCTGATCGGTTCAACGGGCATTCTGAGAAAGTAGATGACTATGTGAATTTGTATCTGAATTAGGTATGTTTGAATTGTATACCATGTTTGAGAACAAAAGGTAAGTATATGTACCTTGACGAATATATGATATAAGTATGAGTTACTATGAGAATGAGTTATGATATATATATGTGAATTATGTTCAAAGGAAATATAAGAGATATATGGCTAAGTGAATGTATTTTGCCTTAAATTTTATGAATGAATTGATGTTATTTGTTATGTTTATTTGTATATGGCTTACTAAGCTTTTGAAAGCTTACTCTTTGTGTGTTTGCATTATTTTATAGATATCGTAGCTATCAGGGGCTCGGGGATCATCAAGGATCATCATCACACTATCGAACTCTATTTTGGTACCTTTTGAAAATGTATATATTGTAGAATGGCATGTATAGGCTAGAGGATTTTGGTTATGTTTTGTGATGTGTATATCTAGCCATGTGATATGGCTTGGTTATGGATGAGCTTGTGTTCATAAATGGTATGTGTTAATGTGCTTCAATAGCCTAGTGAAATGGTCAATTTGGTAAGGTTTTGGCATGTGAATGAATGAGGTGAATTGGAGTTATGAAACATATGATTTTATATGACTTTGGCTTATGATTTGATATGATTGAGTATAGTTTATAAGCTTGAATTTGGTTGATAATAATATGGCATGAATGATGTAAGTTTTGGTATTTAAATTGGCCGAAATTATAGTGCAAATGTGTTTGGTTTGATGCTTGTAGGTTTGACCCAAATTGGGTGGCAAATTGGCTTTTCAAATGGCCTATTTTTGTCCACACGGGCAGAGACACGTACATGTGTCTCAGCCGTGTGCGACAAACGGTCATCTTGCAGTGCCGTGTGTCCCCTAAGGTACCCTACGATTTTAAGTCAGTCTTGAGCACGGCCAAGGCACAGCGGCGTGTGGCTAGTCGTGTGACCCAAGTCAGTTTCAACCACGGCCAAGGCACACGGGCATGTCTTGTGGCCATGTGATTAAATCAGTATATATGCCCTGAGTTGACACGGCCTAGACACACAGGTGTGTCTAATGCCGTGTGAGGTACACGGCCTATTCACACAGGTGTGTGACCTCTGTAACTTAAAAAAATGTTTAAGTTTTTGAAAAAAATTGTATGTGCTCGGTTTGGTCCCGAACCTTCTCCAAAGTATGTTTAAGGTTTTGTAAAACTTCTAAGGAACTATTTGTGTATGAATTGTTGTGATATTATGATGTATGATTTATGATTTTGTAATGTTCCAATATGTCTAGTAATGCCTTTTAACCCTAGTCCGGCGATGGATATGGTATAAATATGATTTATGATTATGTATTGGTTGATGACCTTTGGCTGCATATTTTTTACTTAAAATGGTACAAATTGAGTTTACGTAGGTATGTGCAAAAAGGGTGGCAAATTGGCCTTGCAAATGGCCTATTTTTGTTCACACGGGTAGAGACACGGGCGAGTGACACATGGTTAGGTTACACGGTCATGTTTCCCCTAATATTGAAATTGAATTGAGGTTAGTATGCTCCACACGGTCCCACACATGGGCGTGTGACTGGCAGTGTGGTATAAGTTAGTATACCCCTTAAATGGCACATGGCCTAGCACACGGGGGTGTGTGGCCATTTCGAAGGTCACACGGGCTAGACACACGGGTTTGTGGTCGGCCATGTGACCCAAGTCAGTATACTCTTTAATTTTCACACGGCTAGACACACGGGTGTGTGGTCGGCCGTGTGACCCAAGTCAATATACTCTTTAATTTTCACACGGCCTAGCAGACGGGCGTGTCCTCGGCCGTGTGATGCAAGTCAGTATGTATGCCCTATTTCCATACGGCTTAAGACACGGGCGTGTCTACTAGCCATGTCAGGCACACGGCCTGTCACATGGGTGTGTGACCTTGTATGATTGAAAAATTTCTAAGTTTTTCGAAATTATCGTATGTTATCGGTTTAGTCCCGAACCATTTCTAAAGCATGTTTAAGGCCTCGTAAGTCATTATAAGGGACAATGTGATTGTATTGAATGATGTATGAAAATGAGCACTATATGTTGTGTTTTGATAGGTAATACCTCATAACCCTATTTCGACAACGGATACGGGTTAAGGGTGTTACGATCAAACATATAAAATTGGTCATTCAAAACATACTATTACTTGGCCATATCCATACTAATCCACAAAACATTAAAGTGCCAAAAGCACACAAACCAATATACCATTTTTATAAACCAAATATATCAACTTAATTCATCAATAAACCAAAACAACCCATAAGTGTTTACTTTCATAACATTCTATTTGTATCAAAAGATATCTATTCACAACTTAGACAAGTACCTAATCACTTAGTTTAGTAATTCACCATACTATACCAAAACAACTTATATAGCCACATATACATGCCACAACCCTAAAGAGAACAATAACTACCAACACTGATGGATAGTGTGAGTCGTAGATTTGATCCATCCAAAAGTTAGCAATACTGATCTACAAAACAATACACAAAAACATATAAAGCTTACAGAGCTTAATAAGAACATAGTAAATCTTTTAACTTATCATCAATTAAATCTTTTAACTTATCATCAATTGAATGTAACTTTTATTTTACTCGATTGAAATTATTGAAGTATAAACAGGGGTACGTATGTGCAATCAAGGGTACTGAAGTACAAGCATGGGCACATATGTGCAATCATGGGTACCGAAGTACAAGCAGGGCACGTATGTGGGATCAGGGTTATCGAACAAATAGGGGCACGTATGTGCAATCAGGGGTACCAAAGTACAAATAGGGGCATGTATGTGCAATCATGTATAATTAACATAAGTATTTTATCACATGGTTATAAGATGAAAAATATATATGGAAATTTAATGACACATCTACATACTATGAACTTACATTGACAACTAGCGCGTAGAAGTACGATCGATCTAATCCGTGACTTTAGCCTTCCCTTAGTTTATAACCGGTTGAGATATATCTTGATCTAAATAAATAAGTATTTTCAATTAAATGTTTCAATAAATATCAATTATTCAATTCGATCCACAAAACACATTTTTTGTATAATTACAATTTTACCCTAACATTTTCACTTATTTACAATTTAGTCCTTAAGCTCGTAAAATGAAATTCATGCAATTTCATCCCTGCCCAAGCTAGTCAATTTTCATATAGGTCCATATCAACTCATAAAATTCATTATTTCACAATTTTCACGATTCAATTTACACGTTTTACAAATAAATCCCTATTTGACAATTTCAACAAAATGCACTTTACAAAAGTTGTTTATCTATCAAGAAATATTCATTTTCTTCCATCAAACATTAAAAACCACATGAATATATTCATGGAAAAACCCTAACCTATTAACAATTTTGCAAGTTAGTCCGCAAGCTAGCTAGATTAAGCTACAACGCCTTCAAAAACAAAAAAAATCATCAAAAACAGTATAAAATCATACTTACATGCAAGGATTTTATGTAGCCGAATGGAAGAATCCTAAATAAGCTTTCCTATTTTAAATTTTTGGTGAAGAACATCTTTGAAGAAGATAAGAAACTTTTGTTTTAATTAAATTAACCTTAATTTACCTATTTACATTTTTAGCCTTGAAAAATAAGCTTAATTACATCAAAACAAACTCATCAATGTCCACTATCTATAATGATGGTCTATTTACCATTAATGTATTCCTACGTTAAGGCTCAATAGCTATTTAATACATTTAGCTACTAGAACTCTACTTTCATACCTTTTATGATTTAGTCATTTTTACTAATTAAACATGCATACGATAAAATTTCTTAGCAAATTTTTTATACAACCTTACTAATATTTCGTAGACTCTAAAATAATAATAAAATAAATATCTTCACATCAAAGTTGTGGTCCTGAAATTACTGTTCTGATTTCACTAAACACGGGTTGTTATACCTCTCTTCTTCTCTTTCATTTTTTTCCTTTCGTCCTTGTTGCCACCCTAAGCTTCTTGATCTACCATATTTTTATTTTATTTTTTCCACAAGATATTGCACCGTGTCCCCCTCCATCTTGCTACCATTTTTCCCTTAATTTTAAAGTCCCAAATCTAAAATTTTGGATCTCCAAAATCGATCTCCAGTGTTTCCAACAAGTGCCATTACCGCCCTTATCACCTAGTTTGTGTAAGTTCTCCTATTTTCTCAATTTCTTGATGAATCTTGTGAGTTCAAAACTAAAATTTCAAGATATTTAAATTAATGGATTTTTAAATATTTAATGGGCATTTTTCTAGCCTTCTAAGTGATCTTAAAAGTGATTTCAAATCAGTATCAATTCGGTCACCGTTGGTGGTGGTGCACACACCTATGGGTAAGAAAGGGGGTTGTTTGTTTTAGTTTCTTACCATATTTTTTCCAAAATTATTTCGGGTTCTTAAATACCTTCTAATCTGCCTTTAATTATGTCTTAATTATGGAAATTCAATTTTCATCAATCGGCAATTCAGATCTGACAATTCGGGAAACGTATGTGTGGTTTATTGCAAACTAGTTCATAGTTTATATTTAGATATTGGAGAAAGATTCTTAATTCATTAAATAAAGAATTTTAATCATGGACTAGATGCTGATTTTATAGTATTTAAGTGTGTCATGTGTAAAATTAAACGCCCCAAACCAATAGTGAAGCCGAAGGATGTTCACGCATACGATTTGCATCAAATGAGTGTAAAAAACATAACTAGTTTGGATCTGAAAAAAAGTTATAATTGTAATGATCAAATTGACCCCATAGATGGGTGTTTGGAGGCTGTTTAAAAGGCATATTGATTCAGTTTTATACTAATTTTTAATTTAGGTTAATTTTAAAGTTTATTAGAGAAACTACAAGATTTACAAGTGTGTTGCAGAAGAGCGCAAAATAAGGTGTGGGTCCTAACTTAAAAACTTGTTTATTAATAATGATTTTAATGATATAATTGATGATTTAGGTTTCTGATCGAGCTTGGCTAATTAGCTAAGTAATTCAATTTGTAAGTGGCTGAACCAGGTACGTTTCAAGCCCTAATTATTTGGCATGTTAGCAAAGTTGCTCAATTGACTGAATGGATGCATGATTGATATTGCTGTGGATGGCTAGTTAATGCAATGTATGATTGTTTGTTTGTATAGCATGATTTTGAATGAAAATAAGGCTTATGTATGATAGATTGGTAAGAATATTCTCTATGTAATGTTTGAAAGATACTACACATGCGCACAGAAAAGTTTGTGTAAACACATGAAATTGTGATTTGTTAAATGATACCACCTTGATGGTAAATTGAAAGTTGGATCAATGATCTTATTTACTGAAAGTATTTGATAATTGATAAACTGTAATTTATACATATTTCTATCCCATGCTTAGCACATTTTCTGGATGATTTTTCCTTAAAATTGGTGAATTCGATGCTCCTAATGCCTTAATTTCATATTTTATACTTAGGTGAGCATAGGAGAGTGAAAGGAACGAGAAACAAGCCAAAAACGGAAAAAATGGGCCAACGTACGAAATCAACACGGCCTAGACCTCCTAACATGGGCAGACCACACAGCCGTATCAATTTGGCAGAATCGAAGCACGACTCAAATGGGTGGACCACACGCCCGTGCTTATTTAACAGGCTTGACCACAGCCTGAAGTAATCGCACACGGGCGTGTCCATGCTGAGCCCGAGTTTAGTCCAATTCAGAAAAGGCCAATTTTGAGGGTTCTTAGGCATTCTAAAGCCTATAAATACACCCTAGAGGAGGAGGAGAAAAGGACGCATAGAAGAGGAAGCAAGGAACTGCTCAAGGAAAGCCGATTGATCCATCTCAGAAGCTAGATACATCATTAAGACTGGAGATCTCCCCTCAATTTCCCTTTAGGAGTTTTGGGTTTTTCTTTATGTTTTGTATTCATTATTCTTCTGAGATGTTTACCTTTTAGTTATGAACTAAAACCCTTAAATACCTAAGGGGAATGAAACCTAAGGCAGATCTTGTTATTATTATCTGAATTGTATGATAAATATTTGACTTGTTCTTAATTATGTGTTCTTAACTCTTGTTTTGATATTCTAGGATATTGAGTCAAGTTAAGCTCTTATTCAGAGGAGGAATAGACCCTGTCTAATAGTACATTTGTAATAATTAAGCGGAGTTGATTGCGCGCCTAGAGATAGGCTGACAAGGCTTTTCTGGATTAGGGTGAAACCTAAGAAGGGGATCCATAGATCGAGTTAATGCAACCCTAGGGAGTTAATTAGTAAGAGATTTCAATTATTCAACCTAGGGTAAGATGTTGTTAGTCTCGAGAGGGATAATAATATAACTTAAGGATTTCTACGGATCAAGTCAAATGAATAAATCGTCCGATTCAGAGTCAAATAATAAGGGAAGTCTAGGTAGATTTTTCCTTAGGTATTGTCTTAATTCAATCGTTTTTCCAAAAGTAATTTCCCAATTCTATTTTCTGTAAATTCTTAGTTTAGTTAATTAGTTAGTTAAAAGAAACCCCATTATTCTTAGGCTAGATAATAAAAAGATAGTCATTACTAGTACATTTAGTTCCTCTGGGTTCGACAATCCAGTCTTGCTAAAGCTATACTACTGTTCGATAGGTACACTTGCCTTCATCGTGATAATAGTTAGTTTTAAGAATAATTCATTATAAATATTTAAAACCTGTCACGAATATCACGTATCAAGTTTTTGGCGCCGTTGCTGGGCAACTAAGATATTAGGAACACTCGATTTTTATTACTTTAGCCATTTACTTTTACTGCAATTTAAATTTATTTCTAATTGTTATTACTATTTCTTCTTTTTCCCTTTTTTTGGCAGGTTCTTATAGTTTATGACTAGAAGAAACCCGTCAGGACTATTACTTTTTGATAGTGAGATCGATCACATAGTTCGCAGAAACCAAAGAGAAATAAGGCGAAGCTTACGTTACACAAAAGAGCAAGAGGAAGATACTTCAACCACCACCGAGGAGATGGCTGAAAACCAAGAAAATCCGCTACCTCATGCGATTGTTGTTAATCAAAATATGCTCCGCGCACTATGTATGATTATGCTAAACCTTCTTTAACAGGAACTGAATCGAGCATAGTTAGACCTGCTGTAGCTGCAAATACTTTTGAACTGAAACCTAACACAATTCAAATGTACAGCAATTCGTTCAGTTTGATGGTTTGCAAGACGAAGATCCCAACTCTCACTTGGCAAACTTTTTGGAACTATGTGATACATTTAAAATCAATGGTGTTTCTGATAATGCCATACATCTTCGGTTGTTTCCCTTTTCATTAAGGAACAAAGCTAAATAGTGGTTGAACTTGTTAGCACGAGGTCAATTACTACTTGGGAACAAATGACCGAAAAGTTTTTATTAAAATATTTTCCGCCGGCTAAAACGACTAAATTACGTAATGATATCTCTTCTTTTGTGCAGATGGATTTAGAAACACTCTATGATGCATGGGAGAGATACAAAGACCTTTTGCGAAGATGCCCTCACTATGGATTACCATTCTGGCTACAGGTTCAAACCTTTAATAATGGCATGAATCCTTCGACTCGACAAATGGTTGACGCAGCTGCTGGCGGAACAATCAATAATAAAACACCTGAAGATGCTTATGAGTTTATAGAGGAGATGTCACTGAATAACTATCAGTGGCAAGTCATGAGGATAAAGCCAACGAAAATAGCCGGTGTTTATAACGTCTATTCAGCCACCATGCTCTCTAATTAGGTAGAACTCTTGAATAACAAAATTGATGGTTTTCTTAGTTCTTCACAGGTTCACCCAGTAATGTAGTGCAAAGCAAGTGGAGGTGGATCAAGCAATTCAGAATACCAACCTTATGGCCACAACATGGACAACAAGTAGTTAAATTACATGGGTAATAATCCTTAATCTCAAAACAATCCATATAGTAACACTTACAATGCAGGTTGGAGAAACCACCCAAATTTCTCATGGGGAGGCCAAGGAAATCAGAGACCACCTCTAGGCTACCAACAACCACCCTATCAACAGGAAAAGAAGCCAGACCTTGAAGAGATGCTCTCAAAGTTTATATCGGTGTCAGAAACTCCTTTTTAGAATACTGAGACAGCACTTAAGAATCAACAAGCATCAATCCAAAGGCTCGAAACTCAGATTGGACAGCTTGCCAAATTAATTTCTGAACGACCACAAGGTAGCTTGCCAAGCAACACAAATCTAACCCAAGGGAGCAAATCAACACGATTACTAGTCAAGATGAAGAAGGGTTAGTCACACCTGTACCAGAACGAAGGCAAGAAACTGAGATAAGAAAAGGTAAAAGTGAGGTCGACCACAATGAGCAAAAACCGGTAAGTACATAATACAAACCTCGTGTACCATACCCAAATGCGAGAAGGAAATACCACTCAGATGAACAATTTGGTAAATTCCTTAAACTTTTAAAGAAACTACATATTAACTTACCGTTTATTGAAGCACTTTCAAAGATGCCAAACGCAATCAAATTTTTAAAGGAGCTTCTAGCAAATAAACGAAAGTTAGATGAAAGGTCGCATGTGGAGCTGAACGCGGTTTGCTTAGCCATTCTTCAGAATACGATACCCAACAAATTGAAAGACCTAGGGAGTTTTACAATTCCTTTCTTAATTGGTAGTTTAAATGTTAATAATGCATTAGCTGATTTAGGGGCTAGTATTAACGTCATGCCTTACAAAATGTTTAAACAACTAGGTCTTGGGAAACCCAAACAGACTTGGATGAGCATTCAATTAGCAGATAAAACTATAAGATTTCCTAGGGGTATTATTGAAGATGTGCTAGTTAAAATTGATAAATTTATATTTCCCGTTGACTTCGTTGTTCTAGACATAGAGGAGGATAGCAACACTCCTTTGATTTTAGGAAGGCCCTTTTTAGCAATGGCTAAAATGATTATTTATGTTGGCACAGGTTACCTCACACTTCATGTGGGAGACGAAACAATCACCCTTCAAGCTTGCAATTCCGGCATCACATCGAAAATTGAAGGTGATTGTCTAAACCATTCTACTAAAACTGACATTATGGTGCAACCTACTTTGCAGGAAATGAGTTTGAAGGAAGTACATGAACCATTTTCAAGCAACAGTAGAGGACCCATTCATGAAGAATGAAGGCTACAAATAGAGGAGCTGGATGAATGGCGGACACATAAACCGAGAACACACGATAAACTAAAACTACACCATAACAAGCTCAATACCTTTCCAAATCAACTTAAGGCTGGAGATAAAGTTTTATTAGATGCCGCATATCCTCACATTGTCATTGCCAAACAGAATGAAGAAATTCCTCTTACGGTACTTAGCATTTTCCCATTCTGTACAGTCGAGGTAAGTCATCCCAAGTTCAGCACTTTTAAGGTAAACAATACCCGCCTAAAACCTTATTTTGATGAGATTCACAGCAAGAATGAGGAGTATAAACTCCTTGAACCACCATGACCATTCAATGGATGGTAAAGTCTAGCTTAGAATTTAAATAAGCTCTTCTCGGGAGGCAAACCGAGCACTAACAATATTACTTTCTTTAAATTTTAGTTTTTAAAAATCTAACATACTAACCAAATTATTGAGCACAGGCTTTTCAGAACCACACAGCCAGGCACACGAGTGTGCCGTAGGCCGTGCACATACCACGGGATGCAACACGACCGTGTGATACGGCCATGTGAAAACAGGGAAAACATTTCTTCCCCAACACGGGATGCGATAAGTAGCCACGGCTGTGCGACATAGTAGTGATCTTCTGAGCTTAAGTAGTTAAATTCCACATTCTGAGAAAAAGCTCTATTGTACGCAATTGATGACTAGTCATTTTTCTAGTTAGGCAAATTTTCAATTCGATCTCGATTCTAACCTTTTCTTTCAGCTTGTGACTACACCCTCTAACCAAAGCCACGTTACAACCCTCTAAAGACCTTTTGATTGATGTTTCATCTCAATTTATAGTGGTGGAGATTTGATTTTCATGCAAGCCTATGGTAATGACTTTTCATTATTGACTATTGAGTGCTTCATTTATTGTCCTTAAACACCTCGAGTGATTTGAGTGAATCTTTAGTGAGGATGTGAAACTCTGTGACATTTTAAATCAAAGGTAATTACTTAGACGAGGGGAGACACCTATGTTTCCATGATAAAATACTCAACTTGGAATGTTTGAAACTTTGATGTTCTTTGAGTTGAATTTTCAATGTATGATTACCTATGGATTATTCTAAGATATTATCGATAGAAATTAAAAGTTAAGAAGAATTTATTTTGATTATGAGTTGAGGATTTTGCTTAAGGACAAGCAAATGCTTAAGTGTGGGGGTATTTGATAAACTGTAATTTATACATATTTCTATCCCATGCTTAGCACATTTTATGGATGATTTTTCCTTAAAATTGGTGAATTTGATGCTCCTAATGCCTTAATTTTATATTTTATACTTAGGTGAGCATAGGAGAATGAAAGGAACGAGAAACGGGCGAAAAATGGAGAAAATGGGCCAACGTACGAAATCAACACGGCCTAGACCTCCTTACACGGGCAGACCACATGGCCGTGTCAATCTGGCAGAATCAAAGCACAACTCACACGGGTGGACCACACGCTCATGCCTATTTCACAGGCTTGACCACGGCCTGAAGTAATCGCACACGGGTGTGTCCCTGTTGAGCCCAAGTTTAGTCCAATTCAGAAAAGGCCAATTTTGAGGGATCTTTGGCATTCTAAAGCCTATAAATACACCCTAGAGGAGGAGGAGAAAAGGACGCATAGAGGAGGAAGCAAGGAACTGCTCAAGGAAAGCCGATTGATCCATCTCAGAAGCCGAATTCATCATCAAGACTGGAGATCTCCCCTCAATTTCCCTTTAGGAGTTTTAGTTTTTTCTTTATGTTTTGTATTCATTATTATTCTGAGATGTTTACTTTTTTAGTTATGAACTAAAACCTCTAAATACCTAAGGGGAATGAAACCTAAGATAGATCTTGTTATTATTATCTGAATTGTATGATAAATATTTGACTTGTTCTTAATTATGTGTTCTTAATTCTTGTTTTGATATTCCAGGATATTGATTCAAGTTAAGCTCTTATTCAAAGGAGGAATAGACCCTGTCTAAGAGTACATTTGTCATGATTAAGCGGAGTTGATTGCGCGCCTAGAGATAGGGTGACAAGATTTTGCCTGATTAGGGTGGAACCTATTAAGGGGATCCATAGATCGAGTTAATGCAACCCTAGGGAGTTAATTAGAAAGAGATTTCAATTATTCAACCTAGGGTTAGACGTTGTTAGTCTCGAAAGGGATAATAATATAACTTAGGAATTTCTACGGATCAAGTCAAATGAATAAATCGTCCGATTCAGAGTCAAATAACAAGTGAAGTCTAGGTGAATTTTTCCTTAGGTATTGTCTTAATTCAATCATTTTTCCAAAAGTAATTCCCCAATTCTATTTTCTTTGAATTCTTAGTTTAGTTAATTAGTTAGTTAAAACTAACCCCATTATTCTTAGGCTAGACAATAAAAAGACAGTCATCACTAGTACTTGTAGTTCCTTTGGGTTCGACAATCCGGTCTTGCTAAAGCTATACTACTATTCGATAGGTACACTTGCCTTCATCATGATAATAGTTAGTTTCAAGAACGATTCATTATAAATATTTAAAACCTGTCATGAATATCACGTATCAATAATAGGAAGACATGTTGAACATGTCAATAAAATGTGAAATATTGAATTATGATTATGTATGAGATTATATGACATATTGCATGTGTATTGGGGTGCGTTATTATTGTGCTGACAAAGGAGTTCTGTGGAGTATTGGTGGCATATTAAGTCCGTATTTATTTGTAGTCAATGTACTGCACTTGGAGTATTGAGGAGATTGGCGATTTTACTGCATTATTCATTATTCAGTAGATTTTTTGCATTTATTATTATCCGGTGGTTTTACCTCAACGAGCTTTGCTCACATTTGTTGGAGTTTGGCAAACGGGTTCTACGGAACCTGTGGTGTGTAGCAGATGGTTGGGGTAGGAATTTCTTTGCATTGCATCATGCTCATAACATGCTCGAATATTATTGATTTATGTTACATACTATATTGTGTTGTGTTGAATGGTATCCAAATAAATGATTGTTACTCGAATGAATCATGACCCATGCTCTTACACCATTTGACATCGGTTTTGGTAATGACTATGTAATAATATGAAATTCCAATGATGGTTTTGTGTCCTTCTGCTAATGCTAATATGTTTCACTATATTTGATATTTGTGACTATTCAATTAACTGTTCGACTCACACTGAGCTTTCATAAGCTCACCCCCCATTGTGTTTAACTTTTTAGGTAAACCTTGAAGCTAGACTGGACTCGGCATTCAGAGAATCACCTTAGACCTCAGACTATTTTTAATAAGTATTATTAATAAGTCTTTATTGGTTTTGGTTTGTAATTTTCAATTGTTTTTGTTCTTTGGCTTGGTACTTTTCATTTGGGGAGTTTTGCATACATGGATTATTCAAGCAAAATAACGAAAAAATGCATGATATTTGGCTTAAGTAAAATTTGACATTGATCCCTAATTTCTATTGCCTTTCAAAGAAACCTTTTTTGAAAAAAAATCTATAAGGTGACTAGATTTCCAAAATGGCATGAATAATGGTTTTTCCATTACATTAGTTAACATCAAGTTTTTACAAAGTAAAGCAATGAGCAAACATTTTTTTTCTTTCTAAAACAACATTGTCAATAATAAAGTGAATCCTAAGGACAAATTACCTAATAAATTAATGTTTTTAAACTAACTCAAAGTACAACTACAAATTTTCTCTAAAATAAGTTTATTTAAGGTCTTCAAAAGTAACATAAGTTAGCTTGGCTATTTCAGTGGCTAATGTAGCCTTTTCAATCAAGTCATAATGCCTATGCCAGGTTTGGGAGGTTACAGATTAGTGGGGGAAGTGGTTAGTTTTTAATAAAACTTCTTATTTTTTTAATTCCTAAAATTTTCCTCAAAATCCTCTTCTTTTTGTTGTTCCATTTTTCCTCCATCTCTATATTTCTTCAATTTTGGTTTTCACGTTGGATTTATGGTAAAAGATTTTCTCTAGTTTCATCAATTATTTTTCTTTCATTCTAATAATTGTCATTTCTTGATTCACTTGTTTTTATTCTTTAGTCATTTGTCATATCTGTTTTGGAAATTTCGTCATTGCAATATCAAGTTCCAATGTAAGTAAATCTTTTTGTGGGGTTGTGAAGTGGGAATGTGTATTATTGATTCTATGGTTTAGGTTGATTTTTAAAGGGGTTAAGCATCAATTTTGATTAATTCTTTGTCCGTATTAGGTGAAGTTTGCGAGATGATTAATTCTCTTATGATCAAAGTGTTGTTAGCAACTGTTGTTTTATCAAGGGTAAGTGACTATCACTACTGTTAGAGGCTAATTTTGCTGTAATGAAGTTTTATTATTGACATTAGTTTTGAATTAGCATTTCAGGTTTGCTAAAATCTTGATAATTAACTCGTGTGAATTGTCAATTTAGGATTCTGGAAGTCTTGCAGTGGTGTTTGCTTTAGAAATCAGTAAGGTGTGTAACGGAAAACTTGAAAAACATCGAATGGTGAAAAGTTGAAATGCATTTTGTCGATGTCACATGGCCGTGTGGCAGATCGTGTGTGCCATAAAGCCATATGCCAAGCTTTATGCCAAATCATATGTATCACATGGGTTGGGTCAATTGGGCCGTGTGGGCCACACGAGCATGTGTGAGGTCGTGTGACAGGCCGTGTGGGCCACATAGGCTAGCCAGTTGGGTTGTGTGGGCCACTCAGCCATGTGAGTTCATTTTTTGAAAATCTTCACCTAGCCCCGTTTGACTCAAAAATTCGCAACTAGATTTTCTATGGGGTGCATACTACTTAATAAGACTTGAAAATAAAGCATCTGTTAATATGTTTTTGTAATTGATGTGTTTAAGGTATGTGATTTATATACGTATGATCTGTGTTTTCTGAATTTTAGGTTTTTGTTTGCTATGTTGAGTATTGGTATATGATGTTTGAATCTGTTAGATTTACGTATTTTTGGATTCTACTATATGACCATGCATGTGACACTAGGGCAAAATTGATTTGTTTATATTTAATTTGTTACACGCCTGTTCTACTAAAGCATGGAATGCCATGCCTTCTGATCTCTGATATTGTACGACTGCATGTTTTACATGCTTTTCAATCAGATTTAGTATATGCATGCCATGTCACATTGCATGGGATGGGGATGATATGGAAAGGAGGAAGTTTTGTCAGTTTAATGATCTGTACTATCTAGTGGTTTATCCACATTTTTATTCTGGTAGCTTGGTTGCAATATAGTGACTTGACTACATACATCTGATATGGTAGTTTTAACTGCAATCTCTGGTGGCATTGACCACAACTATTCTGTTGGTGTGTAGCGGGGTTGGGTAGGAAGTTTTTTGAAAAACATGCATTGTGTATTCTACAAAGTACTACATTGGCATAAGCATGCACTATTAGTTTTGCTCAATTGATCGATATGAGATTCTCTAGAATTATATGATTTGATTGTTGTGTTATTTGTATTCACGGTTCGAGTTTGTTACACACTGAGCTTTATAGCTCACCCCTTTGTTTTATCTCTGACTCTTCAGGTAATCTTCGAGTTTAGGATCAGATGGCATGCGAGAGCTCGGATAGATTTTTTGGATGAGTAAATAAATCGGTTTATGATCAGTTTATTTCTGATCTTTTGGTTTGTAACTTTTCTTTAGTCTTGTTTTATGGTTTCAACTCATTTTCCATCGGACTTTCGTATTTTTAGCGTATAACGATGATAACATACGATTTATCATATTAGAAATTGGTTTTCAAAATTAAAATCGGTAAAAAGAAAAATCCGCTACTATATGACTTGGTGGTTCCACTGTAAAATAAGAGTATTCAAGCATAAGATTTTCTAGAATACATAAGAGCTTTGCCATAGTAATATTTTTGAAATACATAGTGAAATCAAAAGTTCTCAAACAAGATGAAATTAAGAGTTTTTCCTTAAAATAAATAAGTTTTTCCAAAATAACATGTAAGTGTTTTGCTAAAAATAATATTTTCAGAATTCACAATTTCTAAAGTTGGGATTAAACTTCTAGTTTTTTTTTTAAACAAGCAAATGTAATTTATCCAGATTCGGCCATAACGTCTAAGCTGAGTTTGGGGTGTTACAAACCCCCTAACTAAGGTTTAATTATAGATCCAAATCTTTAACTTTGTTTAATTTCTTTAATTATTTTTTTTTTAAAAACATTGTTCATATTTATTCTCAAAAGAAAACCATTTAATTAATTCAATTAATTAAAGATGTTGATAAATTGAATTTGTGAACCTCTTAATCTTGTTAAAATATACTAAAAATCATTTTAAAAACATATATCTTAGCTCTTTATTATGAGATCAACCATTTTGATGCAAAAAAACTAGGGATCTTTAATTTTCTTACTTAGATTTATGAAAATTCAAATTAAAAACAACTAATAAAAGTTAAATACATAAGAAAACAATATATTTACTTTTGGTTCGAAAACCTCAACGAATTTTTACTAATTAAGAAAAAACAAGCTAAGTTTAGGTGAGAAATTGGTGAAGAAAGAGTGATTTTCTTGAAAAACTAAAGGAATAAGGGGTGTTTGAATGCCAAGAAAATATAAGAGATGCAGAAATTTTTGAGAGAAAATTTTCCAATCTAGATCTGACAAAATTTTAAAATGAAAAAAATATGGAGAGAAGTAATTTTTTTAAAATTGGGTTATTTACCCTCTAAGTCCTCTCTTATTTCTCCTTTTTTCTAATAACTCCTTTTTTAACTACTAGTCTTAATTTACATATGTAACCTCTACTTTAACCACTATTCCAAAATAGTCTTTATTAATTTTTACTAATGCCCGAATTATTAATAGCATTATTATTTCATTTAATTATTATTTTTACTATTATTAACTAATTATTTATTTTATCATATTTTAATTCCTATGACACAAAACCCGATTTTTATCTTGAACCTACAATATAATCCCCATTTCTAGTAACCCGATTTTTGGGACGTGACAGTTTTGTTGATCTTGTCTAAGTTGATTGTTTGTTTCTTATTGATTAAGTTACCAATTTGAAATTTGTGTATGAGAACATAGGGCTTTGGGACAAAGGTGGATTTGCAATGCTTCCTCCTCTCCTTGAGGAAGGCTACCTCATTGTTCCACTGATCAGATCTTTGGGTTCACCATTCCCATGTCCCTTTTGACCTATAGTTGGTTGTTGTAGAGCCTTAACTTTTTTTGTTGTTCTGGTCTAAAGTATGGTTGTTTTTTAGGTTTATAATATGCATACCTTTTTCTAAGGTCTTTTTTGGATTTTAGTTTTAGGAGGTTTTCAAAGGAAACCAAAAGGATAATAAATCAATTGGCAAAATGAAGTATATGTATTATATGAAATGACTTACGCAAAATTGATAAACCATAATATTTACATATTTTTATCCCATGCTTGGCATATTTTTGGATGATTTATCATAAGATTTAGTGAATTTGATGCTCCTAATCATTTAAATTAATGTTTTATACTTAAGTGAACATAAGAAGGTGAAAAGAGCAAGAAACGGGCCAAAAACGGACAGAATGGGCTTATCTCAATATTTCACACGGCCTAGCACTTTCACATGGGTAAACCACACACTCGTATGAAACACACGGGTAGGCCACATGCCCGTGTGTCATGGCTGTGTCGACTAAAAACCAACTCAGAATTACACACAAATTGAGCACCTTCACACGGGCGTGGCACGTGGCTGTGTCCCTATCGAGCCTAAGTCTAATTCTACTCGAAAAAGGCTAATTTTTAGGGTTTTGAAGCATTCCAAAGTCTATATAAACACTCCAGAAGAGGATCAAAGGGGACACGCGGAGTAGAAGGCAAAGAATACGCGAGGACAGCCATCGGAATTAGCTCGGAAGCAGGATCTACTTCAAGACTGAAGATCTCCATTCAATTTCCTTAGAAATTCTTTTGGTTTCTTTATGTTTTGTATTTTTCCCAATTTTGAGATGTTTTCCCCTATCATTATGAACTAAACTCCCTAAATACCTAAGGGAGCTGAAACTTAAGACAGATCTTATTACTATTTGAATTATATGATAAATACTTGTTCTTATTCTTAATTATGTGTTCTTAATTCTTGCAATAATATTTCAGGATATTAATTCAAGCTTGATGTGCTTATTCAGTGGAGCAAAAGTCCCTGTTTAAGAGTAGATCTTCCATAATTAAGCGGAGTTGCATGCAATCCTAAAGATAGGACAACATAAATCTGTTGAATTAGAGTCAAATCTAATAAGGGAATCCATAGATCGAGTTAATACGATAATAGGGGTTTTAATTAGAAAGAGATTTCAATTAATCAACCTAGAGTCAGTTCTTTTTAGTCTCGAGAGAGATGTTAACATAAATCAGGGATTTCTACGGATTAAGTCAAGTGAATAAATCATCTAATTCAGAAGTAATAAGTGAAGTCTAGGTGGATTCTTCCTTGGGTATTGTCTTCTCCATCGGTTTTCCAACAGTATTTTTCAACTTTTATCTCTATCATATTCTTAGTTAATTCGATAGCTATTCTTAGTTTCAAAACATCCCTTTAATTCTTAAGCTAGATAATAAAAAGATAGTAATTACTAGTACTTTTAGTCCTTGTGGATACGATATTTCCGGTCTCACCATAACTATACTACTATTCGATAGGTGTGCTTGCCTTAGTCGAATTTTTAGTTAGTTTAGCGACCATAAAAAATATGTACATTTTATGTCTCCGTATTATTTCTTACACATTTTTTATGAATTTCAACATGAGAAAATATTCATCAAATAGAATCAAGTCTAGTAAGTTTTAGGATTTTTTTTGTAATTAGAAGTAGAGGTAAGGATACTAAAGATTGAACCCAAGTTTTCATGCCACAATCGAAAAGTATCAAGCATCAAATTCATAGTATCACTTTAATACGACAAGGTAACATATAAATTAACTGCTACACATTTGACACTATAAAACCAATTAGCCCTAGTCCCCCCCTAAAATGAAAATTTTTCCATTTAGGACCTTTAAATTTTTTAAGATTTTAAATTAGTAAAGGTAAAATTACACTTTGGCCCCCTAAAAATAATAAAAAAATTGATTTAATCCTTTTAAAAATTATAAATGTATAGGCTATTCAAATGGTGAAATTGTATTTTTACCATAGTAAGAATTAAAATTTAATTTTGGCCCCCCTAAAAAAATTCTACTTTCGCCCCTGTAGATACCTGCTTTTACCATGCAATTATTACAAGAAAAAACAGCAAAAACCTAGGTAAGACATCCAAATAAAATCAACAACACTAAATTCTTTTCCTATACATGTTAGACACCTATCACTTTATTATTAAAAATAATAATAACTACCTACCATATTTGGAATTTTTGTACTTTTTAAAGACAACTCATATTTCCAAAATTTAGACTAATAATTAGCCAAGTTCTTCACTTCCCTAAAATGGTTGAAATCCAACTAAATTTAAAAATTAATATATATATTGCTTTTAGATTAGATGATAAATAATTTTGGTATTCATTTTTAGTAGTCTAAAAAATAATTACAATTAGTGAATTCAAAGAATCAAACATGGGGTCAAAGGTCTATGCATCCTTGAGAAATGACAATCCTCTAAGTGATTCTTCATCTCAATTTTCATTTTCTTCTTTAAGTTTTGTGTAACATGTATAATCTTCTATTTAGATTAACCAAACCTTGGTTTGCTTTAATTTATTTGGATATGGTTTGATTGTGCTTATTTTTGTTCTTGAATTCAATTTTACTAGGATAAAAAATGTTGGATTAATCTCTTTGTATTTTATTTCATTTTTCCTTCTTTATAATTTTATTATGCTTATTTTTGTTTAAATTAACTTATCATCATTATAATTTTTTGTTGTTGTTGATGTTGTTGTTATAAATATTATAAGATCATTACATGAATCTTCTTTTAGAATAGTTGATAATATAGACAATTTTTCTTCTTTTTTTTTTCTTTTCATTTTGTATTTGTAAGTTATACTAAGATTGAGTTAATTTGGAATAACTTGATAAAAATTTGAAGTTGTTTACTCTCTAGATTTCTTGTTCTTATATAAAAATTGGAAACTAAGATAAATAAATATATATATACTTTTTAATGAAAATGCAAACATATAGGTTGGCACAATTGTTGACAAATAGAAGAGTACAATATTATTGAAAACAAAAAACAAAAAAAAAATGTCAGCAAACCCATCACATTGCTTATACCTTTTTTTTTTTACAGATTATTGGAGAGATGCCTAAATAGGTTAGTGACAAAGACATACCGCCTATTGAGGAAGAGGCCAAAAATGTTAGAAATATTATCATAATTGCAAGAGAATTTCCCTGTTTGGAAATTTTTAATAGCCAAGAAGAATTATTTACTATTGAATACCTTTCACAATAAAGTTCGCAATGATGTTGTCCTACAATAAAAAAAATTAGAAAAATACTTAGTCAACTAGTGATTTAGAAAGATCAAAATTTGTAATAGAAATGTTCCTTGAAAAAAAAAGTGGAATGATTGCACTGTTATCACATGTACCTCTCAAGAATGGAAAACAAACTATTGTCAAGATGTTTGTGTTGTGTGACATGAAAACTTAGGTTCAATCTTTAGTATCCTTACTTGTACTTCTAATTACCAAAAAATCTTAAAACTAGTTAGATTAGATTCTATCCGGATGAAAATTTATTCATGTTGAATTTAATATAAAAAATGGGATAAGAACGTACATATTTTGGATATGACATTTCATTAAATACATATACTTCATTTTTCTAACTGATCTATTATCCCATTGTTTTCCTTTGACAAACTACAAAAACTAAAATCCAACACAGACCTTGAAAAAAATATATGCCTATCATAAACCTAAGAAACAACTATACCTTAAACCAGAACTAAAAAAAAACATTAAGGCTCTGCAATAACCAATTATAGCTAAAAAGGTACATGGAAATGGTGGACCCAAAGATTTGATCAGTGGAATAATGAGGTAGCCTTCCTCAAGGTGAGGAAGAAGCATTGCAAATCCATCTTGGTCCCAAAGCCCTATGTTCCCATACACAATTCAAACTGATAACATAATTAGTAGAAATATATATTTTTTTTATTAGATAAAAAAAACACATTAAAGATATAACCTAAACCTTGGCAAATATACTTCAACAAAAGAACTCAGAAAGGCTAAAAATAAAATAAATTCAATTTAAGACTAAATTCTAATTAAATCTATTAAAACTTAAATTTTCAAAATTCCAAGGCTAAAAATAAAATAAAAGAAAATCTAAATTTCAAATATGACTCAGCCTGAAAGATCTAAAATCTAAAATCTCAAAATAATAAATCTATATAAGATCCAAAATTAATACCAAACACCAATTAAATCGGTAACACCCCAAACCCGGCCTAGATGTTATGGCCGAATCTGGCGGTGTCACATTGAAGTGTTTTCGTAAAACGTGATAACGTTTGAAAAGCAAAATGTTTATTTAGCCTCTTTGTGTAATCTAGAAAATAATTTTAAAACTTGCGTCACTGTCAAAAAGTATTTACTTTAAAACTTTATTAATTCCAAAATCCCGTTTATCGTGGAAGCTTCTGAAACGGTTTTGCGTAATCGTGGTATTTTGGTAAATCATGCATATATTTTGAAAACGCCCATCCTACCACTAGCAGGTATAAATCATAATAAAATAATAAAAAGCAAAATTAAAGAATAAAACTTAAAAGAGGCCTTTTACATAAAAATACCCAAATAAAACTACTTATAAGTTAAAAGATAAATTTGAAAGCGTAAGCTGTTGTTTGTCCACCTCTGAGTCCCTCGTAGCACCGATCCGCCTATGGATTGCTTGTATAGTTAAAATAGATAGGTGAGTTTATGAAAACTCAGTGTGTAATCCCTTATCCGCCTATCAGTATATAGCATACAGTAACAGTCTGGGCCTGAGCCTAAGCCCTATTCAGAAATAGTTCAGAGTGGGAGCCCAATACAGTAACAAAACAGTACAATAATGCAACCTGTAACGCCCCGAATTTTAGGCCTATAAGTTCTAGGTTTTTGAGTGTAGTGATAGTGGGAAGGTTGCACGTATGTGTTTAGGTATGCACTTTAGTGTCAAAATGGGCTTGCTGGTTTGGTGGTTGTGTAACATCCCGAATTAGGGCCTAGTTGGAACAGTAGTTTCGGGACCACAAATCCGACGTAATAAAATTTATTTTTATTATATTTTTATGGTCTACAATTTCACGGAATGATATTGTGAAAATTTCGTTAAAAAATTTCGACGTTTGGGCACTCAGTTTGGTCAAAAGGACTAAATTGTAAAAAGTGCAAAAGTTGAGTTCTACATGTTAGAGGTGTCTAATTGTTATGAAATTTTAAATGGGAGGTCCTTAAATGGTAATTAGACCATTAGTTAATTTTTGGATAAAAATAGACATGAAATGGGTGTAATAAAATATTTTTAAGTTAGGGGCATTTTGGTAAACTAATAATTAAATGAATTAAAAAACCAAAATAGCCAAAATTTGGTCATCTTCTCCATGTACCGTCTGAAACCCCCATGGAAGCCATGGTTAGGGTTTGTTTCAAGCTTCCAATCTCATTTGTAAGTGCTCCCGAGCCCCGTTTTTAAAGTTCTTTACATTTTTGAAATCTCGGTAACATATTCTAGTTATTTCTACCATTATTTTGAGCTAGGGTTTATGTTTAAAAATTTACTCATGAGTAATATGCATTAATTTTGATGTCTAATGGTAGAAAATGAGTGTTGGTAATAAATGACTTTTACTAAGCGGTTTTCGATGAAAACATTTGAAAGGACCGTTTTGTAAAAGTTGTAAAATTGGTCATAAATGGGTGATTTAGTGGAAATTGGGGGCTACCATAGTTATGAAAAATGATCAGCATGTCATAAAACATAAGAAAATAGGATGAAGTTTAATTTCCGAGCATTGGGGCAAAAGTGCAAATATGCAAAAGTTTAGAGGTCAAATTACAAATTTGTAAAAAAATGATTTTTGGACCCCTATGAATAATGTGACTAATTAAATGTGATATTATAGATCAAGAAAAACAAGATTCGGACTTAGAACGAGGTCAAACAAGGTTAAGCGCAAACTCGAAATAAATAGTCGTACTCGAAACCGAGGTAAGTTCATATGTCAATGATAATGCAATGATATTATTATTGTTCATACTCGAACTTAAATTAATGTGTTAACATTGGGTGATGGATATTTATTTAGTTTATATGAAGATTATATATTGTAACAAATGCCAAATTATAATTATATGTAATACCATGTTTATCTTATGGATTAATGTCTAAATAAACATGGAAATGTGTTGAATTAGGTGTACATGGCATGAGCAACTATGCATAATGAGATACTTGATGAAAAGAGAAAAATCTCGGTTGAATAAAAAGGGAGATTCGATGGATGAACTATGGCTTACATGACTTGAGATCCTGCATGTGTTGCAGAAAAGGATTTAGCCCGGACGGGTAATCCGTGATCTCAAGTATGAAAAGGATCTAGCCCGGATGGGTGTTCCTTAAGTGATTGAGCCTCCTGAAGAATATGTGTACATTAAGGATTTAGCCCGGACGGGTAATCCGATTGGGGTCTGAATTTAGCCTAGACTGGTAATTCAGATCCGAGCTCATTGAGAGTACTTGTCGTACAAGGGATTTAGCCTGGACTGGTAATCTCGACATCACACCATGAGTTTATATTATGGGGGATTTAGCCTGGACTGGTAATCCCGCCGTAAGATGTGAGGTTCGTGAGAGTGCGCATATGAAGTGATCACTTGTATGAATTGACAGTGAATGAGAAATCCATCGAGATTCCAAGAAATTCAACAAGATTAATATGAGAAATGAAATAAAAGGCTCTTGCCATGATACATAATGTATATTATATGATAATATTATGATGCATGTGAGTTGTCACGTTTGGACGAGTGCGGTGCTAAATGATAGCACAGGTAAGTACTCGAAACCCATGAACACGTACTTGACATGAGAAATGAAATTGACTTATGACAATGGTGCAAATGAATGACTGATATTTATGAGAATAATTTCTACGACAAATTGTGATGGTTATTATCTTGTTGCACTAGGATAGATTTGGTACAGCAGCATTGGTTCGACTTTGAAAATCTACTAAAACTTTTGGAAACTGAATTAAAGACTGAATAAAATATGGAATTAAATCTTAATGAGTCTAGTTTCACATAAAGGAAACGGTGTAAGAAAAAGAATTTTGTATCATGAGATATTTGAATTCTTGTGAGACAGAGTCGGAGTGATTCCAGACTCCCCTGTCTCAACTTTTTAAAATCACTATAAATTGTAAAAAAATAATTATGAGTTAAATTTTATATGAATGAAATCATTAGTGAGTTTAATTTTAGGATAAAGAGACGGTAACATTATCCAAGTCTCGTACTAGGAGATAAATAAATTTTAGTGAAGAAAGGTCGAAGCTGTCAAACAGCGAAACATGAGAGAATTTGAATAATAAACTGTACTTATTGGATAGACCAAAAATTCTAAAAGTTTTATAATAATAAGAGATATGAGTCTAGTTTCTGGTACAATTAACAGATATTAATTTGGAATTCTGTAGCTCGAGTTATAAATAATTTATCGACTATAACTCAAGTAGACAGATTGACCATAATATGAATAAAAGCATAATTGTAGTTGTTTTACCTAAGGAAACATGTTATTATAATGCTTATTATTTTCATATGGACTTGCTAAGCGTAAAGCTTACTCCCCCTTTCCATTTATTTTAGTTTTGACAGGTCAGCTAGGGGTTAGAGATCGTCGGAGGCAGCATCACACTATCAAGCATTTACCCTTGGAGTATTGACATGTATCTGTTAAACGTGTTCAAGTGAGTGGCATGTATAGGGACTTATTTTTTCTATGATCGACGTCGTTGTGATTAGCCAAATGTATTGGCTTATAATGATTTGTTGTATGTAGCCATGAGATGTGGCTTATAATGATTTTGGCTTGTAAGCCTATTCATCCATGATATATGTAAATGTCTCATGATGTGGGTATGTGATTATGCTTGCTCACTATGTATAAGAAGTATATAACATATATACATGGTGAATACCTTAGGACCATATGAGGTGGTCATGGCTATGGAATAAATGTGTGATATGGTAATAAGTTGATAATACCCTGAACATGGATGTTTAATTTATAAGTTTGTAAACATAGTATAATGGTATAAGGAGTAAAAAGGGGTGACTTAAGGCTTAGAAAATAGTCTATTAAGGTCTACATGGTTGGACACACGGGCGTGTGTCTAGGCCGTGTGTGACACACGATTCCCTCCCATGGGTGTGTGCTATGGCTGTCTGTCCCCTGCATTTAAAATTTGAGTTAGTATAGGACACGGGTGGGTCACATGGGCGTGTCCCATAACCGTGTCCCAAAGTCAGTATTGAACACGGACAAGCAGCATGGGCATGTGCCATGGCCGTGTTTAAAAGTCAGTGTTGCCCACGGGCTAAGGGTAGGGGCGTGTCCCAAGCCACAGAGGCATGTGAGTCCACACGGCCCATCTACACAGGCGTGTGGTACTCCTAAGCTAGAAATTTATTAAGTTGCCCAAAGTTTATCGAATGTTTTGTCCCAAACTGCCTTAATGTAAGTTATAGGCCTCGATGGCCTGTTTAAGGGACGATAGCATATGTTCTAAAAGTTTTAATTTTGGGCAAAATTTGGTGACCCGATTTTATACGTTTATGAATGTTTAAGTCTGGAAATGCCTCGAACCCTGTCCCAGTGTTGGATACGGGTGAGGGGTGTTACAAGTTGTGTGTGTGTTAGCTTGACTCTAGGTCCCTAGTTCGAGTCTCTGTGTAGGCATTTTAGAAAACATTTTATTTATTTCTGTTTTAAGTTAAAATACTTATTTAGTTTATTTGTTTGTTATTATTATTATTATTATTATTTATTTTTACTTTTATTCTTCTTCCATTTCACGTTCTTTTTTGTTACTCTTCCCCTCTTCCCCTCTTCGTTTCTTTTTCTTTTTGCTATTTTCTTTCAATAAAAATGAGTTAATTGCGGATTCTGGAGTTTCGCTCCTCTGTCATTTCCTTCGTCGTCGAAAACAGGTGTGGGATTCGAACTTTCCCTGCATTATTTTAGTTTTCCCAAATTTCGATTTGACCTATTGTGTATAAGTATTTTTAATGCTTTAGTTTTGGTTTCTTGAACGCTGAAAGGGAGAGAAATACTCCGATTGTTGATATGTTTTCGATATTACTTAAGTTGGGGATGGTTTGGTGGCTAAAGTGATGTTCCGGGGCTATTTTGGGGTGGTTACGTGACCTCCCCGACGGTCGTGTGACCGTTTTGGGGATTTTTTCGTTTCTCTCACAGCCGTGTCCCTTGGTCCACACGGGCGTATGAGTTTGGGGATTAGGATTTCAGAGATTTGAGGTCACACGGTCGTGTGACTAAGTTGGGAATTAGGGATTCCACACCGGCTGGTGTTTTGGAACACACGGCTATGTCTAGTGGGCACACGGGCGTGTGAGACCCTCACACGACCATGTCTGCCCTGCATCTTATTTTAGCAAATTAGACAGTCAGTTACACGGCCTGCTCACATGGTCGTGTCCTTGCTTCACACGGGCACGTGCCTCTGTCACACGGCCGTGTGCTACCCGTCACACGGCCGTTTGGAGCTCCACAAGGCTTGGAGTATCCCACATAGCTGTAGCACACGGGCGTGTGGCCATATTTCACTAGATTTTAATTTTAGAGCATGTGTAAGTGCGATAGGGACTTTGTGTGTTTAAACCCTTAGCTAAGCTTTAGTAAAGGTGTTTACAAATCTGATCTGAGTTTGGATAATGTATTTTTGTGATTGGTTGTGTGTCATGGTTGATTCTTAACCCGGTTAGCTGGGTAAGTGTGCGTGCAGCTAGTTTTTATCTGACCGTCTAACTACGTGTCATTGATATGCGAGGTTATTTTGTAGTTGATATGAACTCAAGTAATGAGTGTGTACATTTTTTATTCTGATTGACTAAATATGAGTGACTTTCTCTGATTGACTATCTGGAAATTGGTATTCTGAGTTTTGTGCATCTACCAACATACATACATTTGCATGAACTATTTTGGGCAGGATTTTGAAGGAATGAAGATTTACGAAACTGGTAGCTGACCTGCTAGTGAATGATAGCCCTATTACCCAGGGGGTCGTGGGCGATCCCAATACCCTGAGGGTCATGGACATTACTGATAATGGTATAGCGGTTTACCGCATTGCACAGTACAACTTATACACTAGCTATGCCGCATAATATATCTGATCTGGTATTTCATACTGCATGTCTATACCGCGATCTTCTGCATGGCACGGTACAGCTTACCGATATCCCTTAATACCTAGAGGGTCGAGGGAAGTCCCAATTCCCTGAGGGTTGAGGACAATGCTGATGTCCATCGCTGCCGGGTAACCTGGGATGACATTATATGGAGTGTAGGGTTGTATGGATGGGTTGATTATAACCCCACATAGAGTGATTGGTTAGATGAGCTTACAGCTCTATTGAGGTGTGATGGGGGACGGAGAGCTGTGTTAGCTGGATGGGTGGGTTCCTTTAACTCAACTGCACTCATATGTATTTTATCGATTGTTTGTGAATGTGACTGACTGTTATTTTTTGACCGGAAAGTGTTTCTGACACTGTGTACTCTGATTGTGACTGTCTGACTGAGCCGTTATAACGACGGTGTGATTGAGTGTGTTTAAATATGTGCTAAATACAGTTATCTACCGATATGTCCATTTAGAATGTACCAACTGGTTCCGTATAGTTCTATAAGTATGTTTCGCTTCTGAATTGCTTTCTAGATTCTCTATTTCTGATTCTATAGTAGCTGGTTTTGATCTCACACTAAGCTCACCCCCACTTCTATTTCCCCTTTCAGGTACAGTTTGTTGATGGGCTCAATATGCGGAGGTTTCGAACAGTTTTGGAGGAAACAAGCTAAAAGTTTTATTTCAGTTTTTAAATTGGATTCAGGTTTTTTTTGTTGAACGATAAAGTTTTATAATAATGTGGTGCAACTTTTGTTTTAAGTTTTCTGTAACACCCCAAACCCGGCCTGGAAGTTTGGCTCGAACTTGGCGTGTCACATTGAAGTGTTTTTCGAAAAACATGTTTCCATTAAAAACCCTTCTTAATAATTAAAAACTTATACCCTTTTTAAACCTTGTTAGAAAACCTCAGTGAATAACATTCGTAACAACTTTGTAAAAATCTTGGTAGTTGCGGAAACTTACTTTAAAAACAATTGCGGTTACGTGATGTTTTGAATAACAGTAGTTGCTTTGGAAAATCGTGTTCTAATACTAGCAATTATAAGAACAATAAATAAAATTCCAAATTTGAAATCTAGAAAATTACAACGGCTTTACTACAACCCACATAAAATAATTTAAAGGTAATAATCAAAACTGTAACATAAACAGTGTGTGTGGCTTCCTCCGAGCCCTTAGTAACCCCGATCCATCTAAGGCTGGAAATTACCTGAAAGGTTAATAAACGGGGTGAGTTTACAAAAACCCAGTGTGAAATCCCCTATTATAAAAAGGAACAGTCAGTCATCTAAAAGAATTAAAAGTCTGGCCCCAGCCTTACTTACAATTTCAGTACCAATCGGGTCTTAGCCCATTACAACAGACAGTACCAGATGGACCTTAGCCCATTACAGAGTAAGAAACATTATCAGAATAGGAACGAAAATGAAAATCAGAATCAGTAACAGAATCAGAATCAATATTAGTAACAAAATCAGAATCAGAATCAGAATTACGTGACAGAATCAGAATCAGAATGTGAATGCAATCCCAACCCAATCCAACCGTATACACCCCCGTACCAACCTTACACCATGTGGGGAGACAACTCGACCCACCCATCCGTTACACACCACAGAATTTGTAGCATGGCTGCCAGAATAGATATCGTGACAGAGTCACCAGATACAGATATTGTGGCAGAGCCACCAGAATCAGATAATGTGGCAAACCCACCTAACAGAATACGTGGCACAAAGCCATAGATAAATGTAATAACTTCGGCACATAGCCATTAGTGACGGTAATATAACTGGCACACAGCCTTCGGTAAATATGATCGACACAGAGTCGTCAACAAATATGTTAGGCACATAGCTACAGGTAAATACGTTTGGCACGAAGCCATAGTTAAGATGGCACAAAGCCATATTTAGGTTGGCACAGAGCCATTAATAACGGGTCTATAATCGGCATGAAGCCCACAACAATGGCACACAGCCTTCGGTAGCGTGATCGGCACTTAGCCATCGATCGGTCAACAGATATTGTGATGGAGTCACCAAATACAGATATTGTGGCAGAGCCACCAAAACAGATATTTGTGGCATAGCCACCAGAACGCTTCCTCCGTACAAAATCCCAACCCATGCAACATGTCATGTATGCAGAATGTCATGCCCATATTTGAATCAAACAATCACAGTCAAGTCATTCATATCACCAACATATATTCACAATCAAATTCGTCAAACACACAGTCCAAGTCAGTCACTTGCCCACAAGGGCAAAACAGTCATTTAACACCCTAGGCGCAAAATGGTAATTTTACCCCACAAGGGTATCTCGGTAATTCTACCCTACAGGGGTATTTCAGTATTTCTACCCTACAAGGGTATTTCGATAATTCTACCCTACAGGGGTATTTTGGTAATTCTATCCTATAAGGGTATTTCAATAATTCTACCCTATAAGGGTATTTCGGAAATTCTACCCTACAGGGGTATTTCAGTAATTTCACAATCAAGGGTAAAACGGTAATTCTGTAAATCGAGGGTAAAACGATAATTTTGTAAACTGAGGGTAAACTAGTAATTCTGTAAATCAAGGGTAAAACGGTAATTTTACAAATCGAGGGTAAAACGATAATTCTGTAAATCGAGGGTAAAATAGTAATTCTATAAACTGAGGGTAAAACGGTAATTCTGTAAATCGAGGGTAAAATAGTAATTCTATAAACTGAGGGTAAAACGGTAATTCTATAAATCGAAGGTAAAATAATAATTCTGTAAATTGAGGGTAAAACGGTAATTCTGTAAATCGAGAGTACTTTGGTAATTTTACAAGTCGAGGGCATTTCAGTAATTGGTAAACTAAAGTATTCTAAACATGGATAACAATACGAATGGGCCTAAAACATATTCTCGACCCAAATGGGCCCACACGCTCGTGTGGCCCTTTTAGCCCAAACCTAGCCATAGATATGCGATTCACCTAGCCTAGTTCAATATTTACTACACAATCAAACAACTTATCCAATTGGGCCCGTAGGCCCATTGGGCCCACATGGCCTCTTTCGGCCCATCGCGGCCCGAAGTAGCCATCCAACAACAAGAGTAGTGATAAATACACACCTGATTGGAGACTGGAGTTAATCCACGCTCCGAGCACTCTTAGCCGACGCCCAACCCAAACGAGCACGCCATAAAGCGAAAGGGATCAGCCAAGAAAGGTACCTTTACTCTCCTCATGGTTCTCTCTATTTAAAGCCAGCTTCCCATCCACTCTTATGTTAGCTTCCCGATGTGGGATCCCTCCAACATCAGAGTTTAAATTCAACACCAACTCTTTCCGCCCCCTGTTAGCAAAATAAATGCTCTTTGCTTGCTATGGGATTCGAACCCATGCCTCCCTCAAATGCTCCACACGCCACTTGCCACTAAGCCATAAGGTTTTTTGTGTCACAATTTCTCCAACAATATTCTTAAGGCCTACCTACTACACTCAGGGTTTGATTCACCTTAAACCAATTTTTTTGCTAGAGTCCAGGTTTAAACCCAGGACTTCTCCAACACTTCTCAACACATTTAACCACTAAAGCAAGCCTTCATTAATGAAATTTGCATGCACAACAGAATATTATAAGCTGCCTTCAACCGCTCCCATGCTCAAGGCCCAAAACTTCTAGGCCCAAATTCAGGGTGTTACATTTTCATTCGTACATTTCATACTATTAAAGTTACTGATGGAGTTTAAATTATTAAACGTTTTAGACTTGCTTCGGGATAAACGATTTCAGAAATCAAATTTTGAACGCCTTGATTTGTTACATTCTCTCACGATCACTTCGGTGATCAATGTAGCATTCCGAATTCAGTCTAAACTCTAAGGCTGGGTTTGGGGTGTTACACAACGCATCCCAATCCAGCCAACACACCACTCCGTACCACCAACACACCATGTGGGGACAAAGTCGACCCACCTAGCCAACACACCAATATCGCAGCAAAACTGTGAGTAATAATATCGTAGCAGAGCTGCCAGCAATAGTAATGCAGCAAAGCTACCAATATCAGTATATGTGGTAAAGCCACCAGTAGCAGTATATGTAGCAAAGCCACCGGTATAATACACTTCCTCCTTAACAATATCCCAATCCCATGCAGAATGTCATGTCCTCAATCATACAAGTATGCAGAACGTCATGCTCAGTACAGTCAAATCATAGTACAAATGTAACACCCCTAACCCATAACCGTCAACGAAAAGGGTTACAAGGTATTACTAACTAAACACAACTTTCGAATAATTATAAATACACATAGAAATTAATCATCTCAAATTATCACAATCGAACATATATTAAATCAAACCAAATATTACAGGTTACACATAAATTAGATAACATACAACCATAATCATTATCAAATGGCCAGATATAAGCACATGGAAATAAACATCTCATTATTAATTACTTAGATCAAACATGCAACTTATTAAAAACCAAAGTTACTATTCATATGGTCATTTGTTAAATCTTTAACCAAACATATATATAACATGCAAACACATATGTCTTTTTGTTGTCTACTTCTATTATGCTCAATCACTTTATACATATGAAAAATTTTCCAAATTACCTGACTGAATAATCAAACATTTTATTTTATCCTTCACACCAACACATCAATTATATATATAATATATTAATTATTCATCTAGCTTATATAGCATACCAACTCAAATTTTGACATGCTAATAGCACATATCAATTAAATTAACAAACGTCATACTCAAACTAATTTAATAGCCATATTTTCGGCTAAGTTTATATATAAATCCATATAGCCAAAACAATCCAACTTTTTCATCAAATACATGATACCTCAATTATTATACAACCACCGAAAGTTAATTCACCTTGTTTGCCAAATCTAAACATAGTCATTTCACAAGCTATTCATTATGCTTAACATCTCATTTATAAACAATGATTAAAGGTAATAAACTTATATTTATATCTATTCCATTCCATAACCGAACATCCAATTTTCAAAAAATATACATCTATAATTTCATTCAAACCAAATATACCATTTACAAATTCTTTGGCATAACCTCATCACTGTTACTATATGTATCAATCATGTTTCACATTTATATATTATTCTATATTATAGCATCCACACATCATGTTAATTATACATTCATATTTATATCACATAACAAGCAATATATTAAAATTAAATATTCCTTTTTACTCATCACAAATCTATGCTCAAATAATTATATCAATGTGAATCATACTCGAACAAACATATTAAATCATACCATACATATTTAACATAAACATTTCACCTATTTAATCATATTGAATCATATAACTATATCATCATCAATATGTCAAATATATCATACACATATAGCATGCTGAATGTTTTCAAAATAGACTTAAACCATAACCATATTTGGACAACCATTAGCAAATGTGCCAACCACTTCACACATATATATATATCAAAACCGAAACTTGCTTATGCTTAAACATCATACCTAGCCATATCTATCAACCATATTAACCTCACTTAAGCCAAATTTTATAATCAATCACCTCACAAAATATACCACAAATCATACATCCAAAATGAGCTACTTTCATGGCCGATTATGATTCATCATTAACACATCTCATTTTCAATCATACAATCAGCATCACAAACATATCACCAAAACATAAATCATACATCTCATTAAATATGCATACCAAAATGAACTCCAACCATATCAAATATAACAAAAATTTGATTAAACCTTAAAATCGAACCTACTAAAATAAACAAGCCATTTTCGTATGGCTTAATATATACTCAAATTCAAACTTAACTAAATATAATCTAGCTTATACATGCCATAGATCCAAGTTTAAACTTATAAAATACCAAAAACAGTCGATAGTGTGATGGACTTTGCTGACGATCCTTGAGCTCATAATTAGACTCCAAAATCTATAAAACAAAGATAAACGTAAACACACACAGAGTAAGCTATCATAGCTTAGTAAGTCATAAGCAATTAAATAACTCAATAACATTTATATTTCATTAAAACAAAATGGAATCATTATATTATATTCATATACATTTTCAAACTTGCAAAATAATGCATTTATCAAACATATAACTATACAACAAATCTAAATAGACTGAATACACATGTAGTTAATATCATAATTATTTTTCACTTCTAAGATCACATATAAACCCTTGGCCGAATATACTTATTCATATATGAATATACATAAATCACATTTACAAGGTCGCATATACTAAACATTTAACCAATTATATTTTTCATATACACATATACTTTTATTTACATCATGAATACATCATTAAACCAAATGTATACTTTTACATATGCATATACGAAATTCACAATAACAAATAACATCATTTAACTTACCATAATTTCATAACTTAGCATGAATACATACCTGAACCCTTTTAACTCAATTTTTCATTCGATCTTAACTTATTATTGCCCATTGAACCATTCAGAATTGGATAGGACACTATAATCACATATACCATACAATTCCAACGTCCTAGACGTGACCTTACATGTAATCACATATCGATGCCACTGTTCCAGACAGGGTCTTACTCGCACACATTGTCGAACTCATTTTTAACAGGGTTTGAAAAATGGGGTTCGACTTTAAAAAATGAAAACAGAAGTCGCCACCAATCTTTTTAGGTGCGATTGGATCACCTTTAAACATTTTGGTCTACGAAAATTTGAGTAAACAGGGTCGGGAGTCGGTTACATACAAGGAAGGATTAGCACCCTCGCAACGCCCAAAATTGGTATCAAATTGAATAGTTTTCTGTCTTAATGTCAAAATTTTGAAAGAGTTTAAAAATAGGATCCCTTTTAAAAGTCAGAATAGTTTGAGTTTAAAATCAAAATTCCTTCATTCCAAAAATATAAATATCACATCCAGCATGATAGGACATGATATTCTAAAATTCTTGTAACTTAAATCACCTCGTAATTTATAAAATCATTTAGAAGGGTATTTTAGGCATTTAGACAAATGGGAAATCGCAACCCAGCATGTTAGGGCACCATTTCCCGAATTCCTAAATACGAAAAAACATTGCCTTATTTTTAAAACTCTTTTGGGGTTTTAAAAAAAATTAAACGATGATGCATTTAACATATTTCAAGATATCAATAATAACATAAACTACATGGTACATATTTTAGCAATTCATGCAAATATACTTAAAAACAACATACATTAACCTTTCATGCACAACACAACGTGGGAAACCATAAATTTCATAACATATATGCAAACATAGCTTAAAATAACAACATAAATAATCAATTTTTATGCAAATATATAAAAACAATAAATAACATAAAAAAATTTAAGATAGAATTAACATACTAAAAACACTAAATAAAAAACATATGAAAATAAATCAACAAATTTATGAACATATATAAAATAAGTCAAAAAGGAAATAAATGCAATATAACAAATATTTAAAGCAGTATATAAATAGTGAAAAGAGATTTTTTTTTAAAAAAAGGTTAATATATATACAAAAAATATACTATATGGTATAATAACCTAATATATATACTTACAATAATATGTTAAATAGGAACAAAATTTTGTAATAAGTTTAGAAGATTATATATCATACTAAATATTCAATAATATGTAATTTTTAACAATAATTTGCAAGTGTTAAAATTATAATAATAAAGATAAAGATAAACAACATAATAAATAATATATGATAAAATATAAATACATAATAGATAATATATATAATAGACAACATAACATCATAATATAAATATATAATAAAATAATATACGATAAATAATTTTTTATATATGAATAATGTTTATAGTAAAATAAATAATATTTAAAATAAATAAATAAAAATTTTAGAAATATATAAAAAAAGGATTAAAATTAATGATTAATAAAAATGTAGGGTTAATTTTTGAAATATCAAAACTGAATTTGGGGCCTAATTAGACTGCGCGTTTAAAGAGAGGGACTCACTGGGTAAATAACCCTAATCCCTAAAACGTCACCGTTTCCAGCGTTCAAGTATCACAGGCTCGAGACTAAATTGAAATTAAAAATAAAGTTATTGGGAAAAATTTAAATATGAAAGAAATTTAATTTTAAAGGATAGAAGTGTGGAAGGACCAATTGGAAAATTATTCCAATAACAGAAAACACGCGGATCCCTTGGCTGAGTCGGGTTGACACACGGGTCATATGCTTAAACGGCGCCATTTTAGGGCTTATTGTTTTAAGCCAAAACGGTGTCGTTTTATACTATTATAAAAACAAAATTTTACACCCAAATTCATTTAAACCCTGCCCTTTTTTCTAAAACTCTCTCGGTTATTCTCCTCAGCCCGGAATCCAGCGAAAGCTTCGACGGTCGACAGCTACACACGCCACCACACGCGCCATTGTACGCGGCGGTCGGAGAGTCTAAAATCTTTCGTTTTCTAAGCGCTTCAAAGGTAACCCTCTTTCCCTCTTTTTAGTAATATTTTTTAAAAATGTTATTTTGTATGTATTGAAAAAAACAAAAACGAAAAAATAAAAAAAAACAAAATATCACCTTTCTTTCAAAAAAAAAACATTGTTTGTGGTTCTGTTTACGTAGTAAATCGTACAACTATTTGTATATGCGGTTCTTGTGGTCCCTATTAAAACGATAGCGCTCGGGCTTTATAGCCACTTTTTACATTTGGTAAGACTAATTTCCTTTGGTTTCTTCCTATTTTTGTGCTGCTATGCTGCTTTTCTTTCCATTTGTGTGCAGGTGAGCGCGGAAATCACGGCGGTGATGAAGGCTTGATGATGGCGGCGACGGACCAGGCATTGACTGCGCGCTGGTGCTTGCGGCGCGAGATCTTCTGACGTTTGGTATGGCTTGGGAGCTGCGGCGCAAACCCTAGCTGCGGTTCCCCGAAGCTGAAGATAGGTTGGGCTAATTGGGCCAATTAAATCTTGGGTTACTGGAGTAGTTTAGGGTATCAGGGGTATTGGGTATTTGATTGTAAATGGGTTGCTAGGTTAAGTGGGTTATTGGGTTAGTGTTTAGCTGGGTTATGGGTGTAACGGGTTATTGGGTTAAGCATTTAATTTTGGGCCTACGGGTTAGTGGGCTATGGTATTTGAGTTCTGTAAAAGGACTTAAATGGACTGTTTAATTTTATTTTTCATTTAATTTTATTTTTTAATTTTTGTAAGCCCGGGCAAAATATGGGTTCTACAGCTGCCCCTCTTTGCTCATTGCTGTGTAACAGGAATAGAGTAAAGATATAAAAGAACCAATTTTGCCCGGGCTCGCCGAGTCTTGAGTTCTTCGATCTGCTCCCCGTTGAATACAGAGACGCCCAAATCATCTTGAATCAGCCTTGATGAAGGTCAGATCTACTAATGTCTTTGATTTGCTCTGCGTCCATTACAGAGATGTCCAAATCATCTTGGATCTGCCTCGACAAAGGTTGGATCTGCTATGTCTTCGATTTGCTCCCCGTCAAATACAGAGATGCCAAATCATCTTCTTGGTTTTGCTCCCCGTCGAATATGGAGATGCCAAATCTATCATCTTAGATCTGCCCCCCGTCAAATACGGGGATGCCAAATCTGCTTCTTGGATTTACTCCTCGTCGAATACGAAGATGCCAAATCATCTTGGATCTGCTCCCTGTCGAATACGGAAATGCCAAATCTACTTCTTGGATTTGCTCCTCATTAAATACGAAGATGCCAAATCTACTATCTTCGATCTGCTCTTTGACAATACAGAGATGCCAAATCTGCTATCTTCGATCTGCTCTCTGACAATATAGAGATGCCAAATCTGCTATCTTCGATCTGTTCTCTGGCAATATAGAGATGCCAAATCTTCTATCTTCGATCTGTTCTCTGACAATACAAAGATTCCAAATCTGCTATCTTTGATCTACTTTCTGACAATACAGAGATGCCGAATTTGCTATCTTCGATCTGCTCTCTGACAATACAAAGATGCCAAATTTGCTATCTTCGATCTGCTCCTTGTAAACGCAACGGTGCCAAATCATCTTGGATCTGCTTCGACGCAAAAACATCCGAAGGTTAGATCTGCTATGTCTTCGATCTGCTCTCTATCGAATATGGAGATGCCAAATTTGTTTCTTCGATTTGTTCTCTGACAATACAGAGATGCCAAATCATCTTGGATCTGCTTCAGCGTAAACACCTAAAGGTCAGATTTGCTATGCTTTAGCTTGTTACCCTACTGCTTAGGGGGTTAAGGCGCATCAATCTTCATTGTCCCTTGAAGGACATAACTTGTACAATGTGTATGAGTTCCTGCCCAATGATTAGGATGCTGTGATCGAAGTGAGTCAAATGCTCCTAATTAAACCTGTTATAATGCAAAATGTTTATGAACATGACCCCTCTTCCAGACGTCACCATTCATTCCTTCGTCGAAGTTTATCCTTATTTCTCTCGAAGTATCATTCCTACTCAGCCTGTGGGTTTGTACCATTCTTCAAATGCTATGACCTACCAAAAATGTCTGTAAGTTGATCCTCTCTTAGGATCGAATCGTTTGATTTGTCCAATCATCATTTTAGACTGAAGAAAGAATTTCCTCGAGTTCTTTCGAACCTTACCTACTTGAATTCCTCGAACAATTGTTCTGTTTTAGTTTCTTGTATTATCTAGAAATTTCTAGAGTAATGAGCAAAACTTCATTTGTGAAAATTATTTAGTTCATCTATCATTATTTTAATGCAACACACTTTAAGAATAATGGAAAATGAATTTAATTTTGAGAATAATTAAATTTGAATGAATTTGTCAAAAATACAAAGGAAATTAATCTGATAGCCTATCTTTGAGAAGAAAGAGAATCTAAAGATAACAAACAGGACAAAAGTTAGATGCCCTAGATATCGCCACTTGAGCGTCTATACACCAGCTCCATGAAGATTTTCTTGAGTTCAACATGTGTTTAAAAGATCCAAAGTACTTTGTTGATGCCCTGATATGCAATGCGCTTCGCTCTTTGTTGAATTAGACATAGCAAGATTACCGTGTGCTCTTCAAAATTTGAGCTGCCCTTTTGGGTTTTCAACTCAAAACCCCTTTGGTCACAAGGCGCCCTTTTGTGGGTTTTCACCTTAGCCTCTCCATTTTTTTTTCGAAAACTCAAGTACCCTTTGCGGGTTTTCACCCTAGATTCTCCTCTCCTTTAGACAAAGTACTTTTTGACTGAATCCGAATTCATTGGATTGGGTAAACTCTTCCTATCCATTTCCGTTAAGATCAATGCACCCCCAAAGAAAGCCTTCTTCATGACATACGGCCCTTCCCAATTTGGCATCCATTTTCCTCTAAAGTCCTTTTGAATAGGAAGGATCTTTTTCAGCACAAGATCCCCCTCGTGGAATTCTCTTGGTCACACTTTCTTGTCATAAGCTCGCATCATTCGCTTCTGATACATTGACCATGACGAATGGCCCTTAGCCTCTTTTCCTCAATCAAGTTGAACTGATCATATCACAATTGTATCCATTCAGCTTCATCCAACTTTATCTCTGACAACACTCGGAGAGACGATATTTCAATTTCAATGGGTAACATTGCCTCTATCCCATAAATCAACGAGAAAGGAGTTGCCCCACTTGAGGCTTTGATGGATGTTCGGTAGGCTAAGAGTGCAAATGGTATTTTTCATGCCAATCTCTATAGGTTTCAGTCATTTTCCTCACTATCCTCTTGATGTTCTTGTTGGCTGCTTCAACTGCCCCATTCATTTTTGGGCGATACGGAGAAAAGTTATGATGCTTAATCTTGAACTGACTGCAAACTTCTGATATCGTTCTATTGTTCAAGTTCAATGCATTGTCTAATATGATCCTTTCAGGCATCCCATACTGACAAATGATCTCTTTCTTCAAGAATCGACTCACAGCCAACTTAGTAACATTCGCATAAGAAGCAGCCTCTGCCCACTTCATGAAGTAATCAATGAATACAAAAATAAAGCGATGCCCATTTGAAGCTTTTGGTGATATTGGCCCAATGACATCCATGCCCCGCATGGAAAAAGGTCATGGAGAAGTCATAACATGTAGAGGTGAAGGTGGCACATGAATCTTGTCTCCATAAATCTGAAATTTATGGCATTTCTTGGCGTAGTTGATACGATCCCCTTCCATAGTAGACCAATAATATCCAAACCTCATGATTTGTCTAGCCATCGTGAAACCAATAACGTGCATCCCACAAACACCCTCGTGAACTTCTTCTAAGATTAACTTAGCTTCCACGGCGTCAACACATCTCAATAGTACTTGGTCCTTTCTTCTTTTGTACAAGGTGTCCCCATCCAAAACGTAGTCGTAGGCTAATCTCCTTAAATTTCGCTTATCATTTTCAGTTGCCTGTTCTGGGTATTTACGATCTCTCACATATCGCAATATATCCTGATACCAAGGGTTATCATCCTTTTCTTCTTCCTCAATGTTACAACAGCGAGCTGGAGCCTGAAAGATACTCATCTGAATGGGTCTCATCTCCTCCTCTTTATTCGCTTTAATCATTGAAGCCAAGGTTGCTAGAGCATCTGTCGTCTGGTTTTCGTCTCGTGGGATATAATTGAAAGTGATGTCATCGAACTCCTCAAGTAACCCCAAAACTACCTTTTGATAATTGATCAATTTAGGATCCCTTGTCTCCCATTCACCTCTAAGCTGGTAAATTACCAACGCAGAGTCTCCATATACTTCCAAGGTTCTTATTCCTTGCTCTATAGCCGCTCGGAGTCCCATGATGCACGCTTCATACTCGGCCATATTGTTTGTGCAATCAACATCCAACTTACACGTGAATGGATAATAATCACTATTTGGGGATACCAAGACTGCCCCAATTCCATTTCCTACAGCATTGGATGCGCCGTCGAAGTTCATCTTCCATGGACGTTCTTCAATAGTTGCCACATACAGCAACTCCTCATTAGGAAAGTCAAAGTTTAATGGCTCATAATCTTCTAGAGCTCTGCTAGCCAAAAATTCTGCTATTGCACTTCCTTTTATAGCTTTTTGACTTACATAGACTATATCGAACTCTGGGAGCAATATTTTTCATCTTGCCATTCTCCCATTCAAAGCTGTTGACTCCATCATATACTTCAAAGGATCAAGTTTTGAAATAAGCCAAGTAGTACGATATAGCATGTACTGTCTTAACCGTCGAGTAATCCAGATTAAAGCACAACACAATTTCTCAATTGGCGAATATCTCATCTCACACTCTGTGAATTTCTTGCTGAGGTAGTATATCGCCTTCTCCTTTCTTCCCGACTCGTCATGTTGACCAAGCACACATCCCATAGAATTACTAAACACTGATAAGTAGAGAATTAATTGTCTATCTGGACTAGGTGGAGATAACACTGGAGCATTTAACAAGTATTGCCTAACCTTATCAAAAGCATTCTGGAATTCCTCATCCCAACTTGGTTGTGTTTTCTAAGGAGGCAAAATATAGGATCACATTTCTCGCTTAATTGTGAAATAAATCGAGCAATATAATTCAATCTTTCAAGAAAACCCCAAACTTCCTTCTAAGTACGTGGTGGAGGCAATTCTCGTATGACTCTAACTTTGTCTGAGTCAACTTCTATTCCCTTTTCACTGACCACAAAGCCCAATAACTTCCCCGACCTAGCTCCAAAGATGCACTTTGCCGGATTAAGTTTCAACTCAAATTTCCTTAATCTCAGGAATAACTTCTTCAAAACTTCAATATGTTCCTTCTCTGTTCAAGATTTAGCGATCATGTCATCAACATACACTTCAATTTCTTTGTGCATCATATCGTGGAATAAAGTCACCATAGCCCTTTGTTATGTTGCCCCTGCATTCTTTAATCCAAACGGCATTACTTTGTAACAAAAGGTGCCCCACAATGTTATGAAAGTGGTTTTATCCATGTCTTCTGGATGTATCTTTATCTGGTTGTACCCCGAAAAACCATCCATGAAGGAGAACAATGAATATCCCGCTATGTTGTCTACCAAAGTGTCTATGTGTGGCAGAGGGAAATTATCTTTTGGGCTAGCTTTATTCAGATCTCTGTGATCAACACACATTCGTACCTTCCCATCCTTCTTAGGGACTGGTACAATGTTAGCTACCTATTCAGGTACTTCACCTCTTGTAAGAATCCTGCATCGAACTACTTATTGACTTTGTCCTTTATCTTCAATACAATATCTGGCCTCATTCTTCGCAACTTCTATTGGACTAGCTTACACTCCTGTCTTATTGGAAGACGATGCACCACAATATCGGTATTTAAACCTAGCATATCTTGATACGACCATGCGAATATATCCTTGAACTCACGTAGCAACTCAATCAGTCCTTGCCTTGTGTCCTTGGCAATATGCGTGCCGATTTTCACCTCTTTCCCTTCCTTTAGGGCTACATTTTCTATTGCCTCTTTTTCATGTGGCATATTTGTTTCTCCTCCTATTTTACTATCCTCAATAGATCCGGAGACACATCACAATCCTGGACATCTTCAAAATCCTGAGATTCCTCTAAACACATGTCTTGCTCACGAGAGAAATCAGGATTTGTAATATCAGTGCTCATGTCATTGATATCTAGAGACCTGTGAAGTATAAAGAATATACAAAGAATGAATGAATTTAAGAATGCTTATTTATGTGCTATGAATGAAAGAATAAGAATTGCAAAAGTTTAACGGAATATTGGTTGATAAAAATGAAACAATACTCGTTCAAATTGATAAAAGTTATGTTTTATTAAAAAATAATAGATGATCGTAAGCCCATTCCACAAATGTAATCCTATTACTCCTAGACCCTAGAGTAACAAGAATGTTTTGAGCATTATTCTAAAAAATTCCTAAAGACTACAGGAAGTTCCTCTGCAGTCCAATTGTTCAGAGAGCTTCCCGGTTCGTAAGGGCGAATGCCTTCAAGGTTTCCTTGCTTCGATCCTTCGTCGTGTATAGCATTAATGTGATGACTTTCTTCTATAAGTAACCCTCCCAATATGAAGGTTTGGGATATTAGAGGGAATGTCATCAGCTCCCACTCCACTTTTCTTCCATTAAGGCGTGCCCTTCTTCCCTCTTGGCGCTTCTCAACTTCCTTCCTCCTTTGCTTATAGTCTGGCTTAAAGCCCAGACCAAAGCGATCTCTTTTCTCTTTCAGTTCTGGAATTTGAGTCCCTCATTGCAGGTATTCTCCTAACGCTCTTCCTGGTAAGGCTCCCTTTCCCACCATCATTTGTAGAGCCATCCTCGTGGCTCTTGCTATCTTTGGCACCGGTGGTTCACTCCTTTCTGAAATAAAGGTTGCATTCACAAATTCTAAAGAGCAAAAGGAACACTCAATAGACTCTTCGTTCGTCTCAACATAAGGGGCCTTGCTAGTGACTGCGCCTATAATGTCCCCCTCTGCATTGATGGTTACTAACCGTCCATCCGTCACTAAAATTAATTTCTGGTGCAACGATGAGGGCACTGCTCCCACTGAGTGTATCCATGGCCTCCCTAATAAGCAATTGTAGGAAAGCTTGATATTCATCACCAAGAAGTCTAGTTCATATATACTCAACCCAATTTCTAAGGGGATGTCAATCCTTCCCATCACCTTTCTTTCTATACCGTCGAAGGCTCTTACCATATTTTGACATGTCTTCATGTGAGAACCTTCAATGGGTAATTTGTTCAATGTTGACAATGGTAGAACATTCAAGGCTGATCCATTATCGACGAGCACACTTGGGAGTGTGTACCCCTTGCATCGAGTGGTGACGTGCAAGGCCTTAGTTGACCCCCTGCCCCCTGTGGGATTTCATCATCATTAAAGTAGATAAAATTATCCTCACTTATGTTATTCACCAACTGGTCCAGCTTGTTAACGGATATGTCATGGGTGACATATGTTTCGTTAAGCACCTTCATCAATGCATCCCGATGCACCTCAGAACACAGAAGTAGAGCCAATACTGATATGTGAGCCGACTGCCTACGCAAATGCTCGACTACGCTATACTCACTATGCTTAAAGAACTTTAGAAATTCCTTAGCCTCCTCCTCCTTTACTGGCTCCTTGACAGGCACTTCAGCCTCTTTCTCCTTCTCTGCACTAACATTTTTTGTTTTTGTGGGCTCTCCTCTGATGCCCACTGTATCATACCGCTTCCCACTCCGTGTATGGGAACCCTCAACTTGTACATCCTTAGATGTACTGGCTATACTCTCCTCCTCCGGCACTGTCACACTGCAGTCATAACTCCATGGTACCCTCTTGCTATCCTTATAAGGGAAAAGCGTAGGCTTATGGATAATGACCATAGGCACCGTTTATGCCCCTACTTCATTATTCCCTAGCAGGGAAAAAATAATCCTTGGCTGGCTAGTTCCTTTCTATTCATCTTCCAGCACACATACTTGTTTTTCCCAAGAGCTACCTTCAAAAATTTGTAGCTCTTTGTTGTCTATCTTGAATTCTTCACAATCTTGAACTTCATGTCCTTCTTTCTTATGGAACTCACCATAGTTCCTTGTTTCTCTTCTCTCGTTTTTAGAGGTTAACATACCTCTCTTCATCATCTCCTCCCAAATCGCCTTCATAGGCATCTTCACCTCAGCAACATCTTCCTTCATTCTCCTCTCACTGGCTTCGCCAATGGCATTCGCTCCTTGATCGCTATGATTTAGCAATGGGTTTTCAGTATTAGGGGTATTGTCGAACTTCACTAGCCCCATCTTAATAAGCCTCTCTACAGCCTTCTTAAAACCGATAAAGTTTTCGATCGAATGCCCCGGTATTCCATCATGGTATTCGCATCTAGCGTTTGCGTCATACCATTTGGGATATGGGGGCTGCAGTGGTTTCAAGTGAAAAGGAACAATAGCATGTGCATCGTATAAGCTTTGATAAAGCTCACAACACGTCATGGGGATAGGTGTGAACTGCATCCTTTCAGAATTCTACCTTTTACCCGAATCTTGCCTTTGAGAACTCTGTTGCTCAACCGCAGCTGTTTTAGGTTGACCAACTGTGATTGCCTTCGTGTTGAAGGTGCTTGTGTTATTCACTTCACTATCCTTTCTCCTCGGGGCCGATCTTTTGGTCGCTTCCCCTTCGATTTTGCCACCTCTTATGGCATTCTCGATCATCTCTCCCGCCATGACTATATCCGCAAAGCTTTTAGTGGTGCTCCCAATCATGTGAGTGATGAATGGAGCCTTTAGAGTGTTGATGAACAACATGGTAGTCTCCTTCTCCAACAACGGTGGTTGAACTTGCATTGCCACCTCTCTCCATCTCTTTGCATATTGCCTAAAATTTTCATTAGGCTTTTTCTCCATGTTTTGCAGCGTGATCCTATCCGGAGTCATGTCAGTCACATGATTGTACTGCTACATGAAGGCTTGTGCAAGATCCTTCCATTAACTTATTTTGGCCCGGCTCAGTTAATTATACCACTTGGCCGCTACCCCAACCAAACTATCCTGAAAACAATGGATCAATAATTGATCTTTGTTTACATAACCAGTCATCCGTCTGCAGAACATGGTAATATGGGCTTCCGGGCAAGTAGTCCCATTGTACTTCTCGAATTCTGGCATTTTAAACTTATGGGGAAGCACCAAATCTGGGACTAAACTTAAGTCCTTAGCATCCATTCCCTGATGATTATCAGTGTTTTCTAGTGCCCTAAATTTCTCATCTAACCATCTGCAACGTTCCTCTAATTGCCTTGATGATTCGAGTCTCATTTCTTCTCTCTCAGCTACATCTAGATCGGGTATAACCGGATTGGCAAGATTATCTCCAGAATTGAATCTCGAACCATTTTGAAAGTTCATGGGTATTCCAGCATCGACTTCACCCTGTTGAGGCCTTATTGTGACAGACGGCCCTCTGGGATATGCCTCAAGTTGGGTCTGTACACGAGGTAGAGTGAAACCAGGAAGATGACCCTCGTTATCCTCTTCAGTAGTAGTCATAGGGGCTTTTCCTTTATCTGTTGTTCCCCTCAACAGCTGAGCCGTCTCAGCCATCATATTCCTTTGAGCCTCCAACATTTGATCCTTCCCATCATAATTACACTTTTGCCCCTAGGCTCGGGAATTAAACTTCATCCCTTATTCTTATGTTTTATGACATGCTGATCATTTTTCCCTTCTATAGCAACATCAAATTCACACTCTAACATGCACTTATGACTGTTAGGTATTTTTACCGATTAAGTCTTTTTACTCGTTTTCACTTAAAACCGAGTAGCACAAGTTGTCTAACATAATTTAAAACCTCATATTCTATCATAAAACACCAAAATACATAAATTTCACCTATGGGTATTTTTCCAAAAATAACCCCAGGTTGAATTATTGCTAGCATAAGCTTAATTGAGTTACCGGGATTCTAAAAATATAAAGAACATTAAAAACGGGGCTTGGAATCACTTACTATGGAGCTTGGAAGCTTGGAACAAACCCTAGCTATGGAGAACCCTTGAAATTTCGACCTAATGAAGAAGATGGACAAAAATTGGCTTTTAATTTTGTTTTTAATTCATTTTAATAACTAAATGACCAAAATGCCCTTCCTACTAAACTTTCAAAAAAATTCCATCCATGTCCAATTTTTGTCCATAGACTTAGAAATTGGTCAAATTGCTATTTAAGACCTCCTCATTAATATTCCAAAGCAATTTCATACTAAAAACTCCTAGAATGCAAGTTTTGCAAATTATTCGATTTAGTCCTAATTTCAATTTAAGCACTTTAGGCATAGGATTTCATCACGAAATTTTCACACAATCATGCAATCATATCATAAACATCAAAATAATTATAAAATAGTTATTTATATCTCGAATTTGTGGTCACGAAACCACTATTTTGTTTAGGCCCTAATTCGGGATATTACAATACTGACTTGTATTCTTAAAAGATACAAGGGACACACAGCCGTGTCACTTGGCTGTGTGTCACACACGACTGAGACACACGTCCGTGTCTATACCCTTATGGAAAAAAATAGATCATTTTCTAAGCCACATTTCTCACCCAAATTGACGCCAATGTAGCCTCGACAAATTGCACATCAACAAGCCATAACAAAGCCTTCAACACAAGTTAAAATTATGTCTTAAACATGCATTATCCTCGCCTACAACCAAAATGGCCTTAGGCACTTCATATGACAACTTAAAACATGTCAACCAAGTATCCAAACTTACCTAATTAACCTATCTAACCAAGTTACCAAAGTTTACATTAACTCAATTATATACATATATATATCACTTATACTAACATCACACTCATACCTTAATGTCATATCAATATGTATGTTGGTTATATAAACAAAATATTATTCATAATATTTACATAAGTTAAATTTTGATCCAAATCAATCAAAAGCCAATACATAACATATAAGCCGTATTTAATGTTTCAAAAAACTACCGAGATAAGCTGGATAGTGTGACTTGAGTGCTGATCCAATCGTCCAACTTTATGAAAATCTACAAAGATATTAAACAATACGAATAAGCTTAATGAAGCTTAGTAAGTTCAACGTTTTAAACAAAAATCTTGTCGAACGTACTATAACAAGTCAAATAAATAAACTCATCCATGTCAATTCTCTATCATTCATTGACAATTTCCTGTCATTCATAACTTCTATTAATTGTAACACCCCCTACTCGTATTTCGAGCCTAGAATAGGGTACGAGGAATTACCGAAATTAATATGATCAATCATGTAAAAATCATCCATAAAATTTCTTCTAAATTAAAAACTTTCATATGTATGTTTAACGTCCCTTATATGGGCCTATGGGGCCACAAACATACATTCAGGGTGGTTCAGGACCAAACCGTAAACATATGAAACTTTTGCAACACTTAGAAAATTTTCACACTTTTGAGAGTCACACGCCCGTGTTTTCAACCCGTGTAACTCTCTGTTTATAACTTCATCACCTTTGTCAGTCGTACACTTCATATAAATAACAAGAAATGTGTATGGGCTCATTTCTCATTAAATTTCTCATATATATACACAATTTCACGTTATGTAATCATACAACATATATCAGCCATATCTATGTAATCTAAATATATTTTTATAACAACTTATCTTGATTTCATACTGTTTCATATTTAAGCTTAAATAACCAAAGTATTTGAAATATCATCTTTATGAAAATAGTACAGATGAGGTATATAATTCCATAATTATGAATAAACACATTTATCAAACATTTTCCATATTCATATACCAATGTCTCATGTCTCCATATATCAATAACCGTCATTTTCATGAATTCCGAGTTCAATTTCATAATTATTTGTCTCGTATTCAATTTATTCCATGTCAGAACTTTATTCATTAATACGTTTGAATTATCAATACATATGGACAGTACATTCAAGATGAACAATTATATAATCACAAATGAATTCATTTATCAACTAAGTTCTATACTCATATCTTATCAAATCGTACTTCCTGTATCACATAATTCCATGTAACACTTACCAAACTTTGTCAAATTAGTGAACGTCTTACGGAATTGAGTACTTCGTTTACTCAATGTCATAGTTTAACTATGGTCTTACACGTAATCACATATCGCATATCGATGCCATAGCTCAGCTATGGTCTTACACGAATCACATATCTCATTGATGCCATATTCCAGATATGGTCTTATACAGTAGCATATATCACACCGATGTCATATCCCAGATATGGTCTTATACGAAAATCACTTGTCACTTGTAGCCGAAGCTACCACTATTCACTGATCAGGTAGCCGGAGCTACCATTTTTCACTGATCAGGTAGCAGAAGCTACCACTTTTCACTGATTAGGTAGCCGAAGCTACCACTTTTCACTTGTCATTTGTCCTTGATCAGATAAGTGTAGCCGAAGCTATTACTTATCACTTTCACTTATCCTTGATTAGATAAGTGTAGCCGAAGCTATCACTTATCACTTGTTGCCATAGTCCAACCATGGTCTTTTCCATCAATTCATCTTGTCACTGAACTGAAATGCTCAATTTGATCATTTATTCAATTTTCATGCTTTTACATTATTCACGATTTTATCATCAATACATATGAAATAACACATCATGAAATTCATAAAATTAACAAATAATCACTAAAATTTAGCCATATAAACTCACAAGTACAAATTTTGTATTATAACGATAATTATAATTTCATAATAAATATTCCACATAAAACATTATATCATTTCTAATCCAACACTTATCGCTTATAATCGGGCATGTGTTTAATTTATACACGAGTCATTGATCCATATTCTTTGACTTAGCACGTGTACCGTAAGGATGTGTTGCTTCTAGATTTTCTTTCTCTTACTCTCTTTCTTCCTATTAATTTTAACTAATTAGGGTCTTTCTATGCATATGATGTGATGAGATGCAAATGCATGAATGCTAAAAGATATCGATTCTGATTCAGTTTCTTTTTAGAAAACGTTATTTAAGAAACAAAAATCTTTACACAAAACGGATTACAAATATGCCTTTGCCCTTAGGCCCAAGGTTTTAACCAACAACAAAGCTAACTCTAGACCTCTATCTGACACTAACTCATATTTTGTACTCAATACATTAGCTTGTGCCGCTAGGTCTTGTAAATGATCAGTAACTTCTTGAATCTGGACTATAGCTTCTCCCATGAGATAATCCCTATCTCCAACTTGATCCTGAATATGGTGAAGTTCTCCCTTCCACTGTTCTTCTCTTGCCTCGAACTACTCAATTCGTAGCTCACAGTCCTGTAGTGCTACTTCCAACCCTCCAATATTGTGCTTCATTTTCTCGATCTTTTCCAAGCTTGCCTTTAACTCGATCACAGAGTTACGACTTCGGTGATGATGAAGAAATCGTCCAAGCTCAGCCACCTTAGTTTTTAATCCTTGATTTTCCTTCTCTAGGGCCTGATTACGCGACTGCATCTCTTGGAACTTCTTCTCCTAATACTCGGCTTTGGCTCTTTCTTCTTGAATCTCTTGCTACCACTGCTCTGAAGATATCCCTAATCTGACCCTTTTCAATGTTACCTGGGCCTTCTTGTAGTGCGTCTTTAAATCATCTTGATCTTCCTCGATCTTTCTCTTTTCCTTTTTCACCTTCTCGACTTCCATCTTTTGAACATCGACGTCGAGACTCAAGCACATTTTTTCCTCTTCGAGCTTCTCAATCCTCTTTTCAAGCTCCGAATTCTTTCTCTCGAACTCTTGCTTCATAACCTCCAACTCTGATGGAATCACTCGTAAGCTCTCCTCTAATGATCGAGTCACCCTTAAAGTCGGCCTAGGGACATTATCATTAACTCTCCTATTAAACCACCCTTTATACTCAAGGGTTGATGTTGAGCCTTCGGTCAAGATCTTCATATAGAAAGGCTTCTTCCAAGCTTCAGAAATCTCTTGCATCCTCTTCTTATAGTGATCTCCTTTATAAGAGAAATCACTCTAAGCTAAACACTGTGTAGTCAGTATGAATTGCCTCGCTCGATATTGCCATAGAACAAGCAATGATGCATATCCAACAACTCCCCAAATTCCTGGAAAAGGGACCCAATCAAAACTACCACAGCGGTAAAGGACTTCACTAGGAACCAACCAAGGCGCCTTCCATATAACATCTTCCTCTCGAAGATTCTGAAGAATGTCTATCCACCTCTCCTCTGAAATGTCATCTCTCCTAGGCATGTCTACTGATTCCTTTAAGGGAGAATAACCCTCAAAGAATACTCAGCAAGGAACCTTATCAAGCTTCCAAAAGTGGCTATAGAGCCAGACTAGCAACAATTGCGCACATCCAATAAATCTTCCTTCACCGGCCCTTCGACATGCACTCAAAGATCTAAATGTCTCAGCTAGGATTGTTGGTACCAGTGTATTCTGCTTACCAACGCGATCGAACAAATCTGCGACTGCCTCATCTATGTGCCCCAACGCCTTTGGAAAAATCACCATGCCGTAAATACTCAAAGCTAGGATGTCGTCCCTTTTCTTTACGTCTGGATGTGTCGATATTAAATCCCTCAAAACTACCCATGGAATGCACTTACTATCACCCTTTTTACTGCACCGAGCTACAACCCACTACTCACTCATCCCAGTAATCATCACCAACTTCTTCGTAAAAGTTGGAAGGCTAGTAGGCCTAACATAAGCCTTGTGACCCTGAATCCTCGGGCAGCGCAGTAAAGTCATATACTCCTCCAAAGTAGGTACAAGATCAACATTACCAAATGTAAAGCAACTATAAGCAGGGTTCCAGAACTGTACCATAGCTCAAAACAAGTGCCTATCTACTTTGACGTCTAGCAAATAGGGAAGGTCTCCATAAGTCTGATAGAAAAGCTGCTTAGCCTCGTCATCCCATTGGGCCCAAATGTCTCTCAACTCCTAAAACTCATTCTGCGTCGAATTAATATGGGTGAAGTCCCCAAACTCTGATGTATACCCCTCAGTGATACTATCTCCTTTCTCTAACTGGGTTTTCTCTGACCAGGAACAGATAGAGGCATTGTCCTCCACTTTATCAAGATATTCATTCCCCATTACAAAACTTTCTAACCCAAAAATCAAACCTTGAATCGATACCTTTGAATGTTTGAATGACATGCAATGATAGCAAAACAAAATAAATTGTATCGTATAAAAGTATAACAAACAAACACTTATAAGGGTAGTTTACTAAAAGTTATCACCATAATCCCTAGGGTAAGCGTTTAAAGTTCACTATATCAGTTCCAGTTCTAAAGCGAGGGTACCTGAACCAGCAGATTCCTCGGTCCTCACCCATTATAGGCTTATATAGACCAAGTTTAGTTCAGGGGGGACAGATTTCCCTATGGCTATGCAGAGATGAAAATCTCACGAAGACATATGTACAGTATCCCGGAAGCAATCCACTAACTCATGCGGAGGTGAAAACCTCACGAAAGCTTAGTTTCTTACTCCCACTTAAAGGTGTGCCAACGGTCATGCAAATGAAATGTGTGCAAATAATATAACAAACATATGCAGCGAACACATGAAAAGGGATCTTTATCTTTAAATCCTTTCAAACTTTAGCATTAAGACAGAAAGTTATCAATTTTTGGCTTGACACTCTTATTGTCCCCAGCGGAGTCGCCAAGCTGTCGAACTCATTTTTAGCGGGGTTTGAAAAACGGGGTTCGACTTTAAAAAATGAAAACGGAATTCGCCACTAATCTTTTTAGGTGTGATTGGATCACCTTTAAACATTTTGGTCTACGAAAATTTGAGTAAACAGGGTCAGGAGTCACTTATGTACAAGGAAGGATTAACACCTTCGCAACGTCCAAAATTGGTACCAAATTGAATAGTTTTCTGTCTTAATGTCAAAATTTTGAAAGAGTTTAAAAATAGGATCCCTTTTAAAAGTCAGAATAGTTTGAGTTTAAAATCGAGATTCCTTCATTCCAAAAATATAAATATCACATCCAGCATAATAGGACATGATATTCGAAAATTCTTGTAACTAAAATCACCTCATAATTTATAAAATCATTTAGAAGGGTATTTTAGGCATTTAGACAAATGGGAAATCACAACCCAGCATGTTAGGGCACCATTTCCCGAATTCCTAAATACGAAAAAACATTGCCTCATTTTTAAAACTCTTTTGGGGTTTTAAAAAACATTAAACGATGATGCATTTAACATATTTCAAGATATCAATAATAACATAAACTACATGGTACATATTTTAGCAATTCATGCAAATATACTTAAAAACAACATACATTAACCTTTCATGCACAACACAATGTGGGAAACCCTAAATTTCATAACATATATGCAAACATAGCTTAAAATAACAACATAAATAATTAATTTTTATGCAAATATATAAAAACAATAAATAACATAAAAAAATTATGATAAAATTAACATACTAAAAACACTAAATAAAAAACATGAAAATAAATCAACAAATTTATGAGCATTTATAAAATAAGTCAAAAAGGAAATAAATGTAGTATAACAAATATTTAAAACAGTATATAAATAGTGAAAAGAGATTTTTTTTTAAAAAAAGGTTAATATATACAAAAAATATACTATATGGTATAATAACCTAATATATATACTTACAATAATATGTTAAATAGGAACAAAATTTTGTAATAAGTTTAGAAGATTATATATCATACTAAATAATATGTAATTTTTAATAATAATTTACAAGTGTTAAAATTATAATAATAAAGATAAAGATAAACAACATTATAAATAATATATGATAAAATATAAATACATAATAGATAATATATATAATAGACAACATAACATAATAATATAAATATATAATAAAATAATATACGATAAATAATTTTTTATATATGAATAAAGTTTATAGTAAAATAAATAATATTTAAAATATTTAAAATAAATAAATAAAAAATTTAGAAATATATAAAAAAGGATTAAAATTAATGATTAATAAAACTGTAGGGTTAATTTTTAAAATATCAATACTAAATTTGGGGCCTAATTAGAGTGCGCGTTTAAAGAGAGGGACTCACTGGGTAAATAACCCTAATCCTAAAACGTCACCGTTTCCAGCGTTCAGGTATCACAGGCTTGAGACTAAATTGAAATTAAAAAAAAGTTATTGGGCAAAATTTAAATATGAAAGAAATTTAATTTTAAAGGATAGAAGTGCAGAAGGACCAATTGGACAATTATTCCAATAACAGAAAACACGCGGATCCCTTGGCCGAGTCGAGTTGACACACGGCTTATATGCTTAAATGGTGCCGTTTTAGGGCTTATTGTTTTAAGCCAAAACGGTGTCGTTTTATACTATTATAAAAACAAAATTTTACACCCAAATTCATTTAAACCCTGCCCTTTTTTCTAAAACTCTCTCTCGGTTCTTCTCCTCAGCCCGAAATCCGGCGAAAGCTCCAACGGTCGACCGCGACATGCGCCATTGTACACGGCGATCGAAGAGTCTAAAATCTTCCGTTTTCTAAGCGTGTCAAAGGTAACCCTCTTTCCCTTTTTTTAGTAATATTCTTTAAAAATGTTGTTTTGCATGTATTGAAAAAAAACAGAAACGAAAAAATAACAATAAACAAAATATCACCTTTCTTTAAAAAAACACTGTTTGTGTTTCTGTTTGCATAGTAAATCGTACAACTGTTTGTGTATGTGGTTCCTGTGGTCCCTATTACAACGATAGCACTCGGGCTTTATAGCCACTGTTTACATTTGGTAAGAATAATTTCCTTTGGTTTCTACCTATTTTGTGCTGCTATGCTGCTTTTCTTTCCATTTGTGTGCAGGTGAGTGCGGAAATCACAGCGGTGATGAAGGCTTGACGATGGCAGCGACGGACCAGGCATTGACTATGCACTAGTGCTTGCGGTGCGAGATCTTCTGATGTTTGGTATGGCTTGGGAGCTGCGGCGCAAACCCTAGCTAGGGTTCCTCGAAGCTGAAGATAGGTTGGGCCAATTGGGCCAATTAAATCTTGGGTTATTGGACTAGTTTAGGGTATCAGGGGTATTAAGTATTTGATTGTAAATGGGTTGCTAGGTTAAGTGGGTTATTGGGTTAGTGTTTAGCTGGGTTATGGGTGTAACGGGTTATTGGGTTAGGCATTTAATTTTGGGCCTACGGGTTAGTGGGCTATGGTATTTGGGTTCTGTAAAAGGACTTAAATGGACTGTTTAATTTTATTTTTTGTTTAATTTCATTTTTTAATTTTTGTAAGCCCGGGCAAAATATGGGTTCTACACACATATATCAGAGTCACATATCGATGCCAACGTAATAAACGTGGTCTTACTCGCACACATATATCAGAGTCACATATCAATGCCAACGTATTAAACGTGGTCTTACTCGCACACATATATCGGAGTCAGAAATCGATGCCATGGTCTTACTCGGACAATCACAATCGAAATCCTATGTCATAACATATGTATCCTAGCTATTCTTAAGGTTCATATGGGGCTTTCGAACGTTGTAACTCGATGAATCGAACTTGTAAACTCAATTCTCAAGCAATACACATTCGGTCATTAAGTACATACAATTATAAAATTCGATTCAGCATTTAAAACATATATATATTCAAAATTATTAACACTTATTTGCTTATAAACTTACTCAGACGATGAAAAATAGAACGGGACGACTAGTCGACAACTTTAGTTTTCCCCCGATCCAAATACGATTTTCTTGGTTCTTGATCTTGATTAAGCTTCCAAAGTGTTGAATACCTAAAGCTTTCTTTTCTTTATTTATTTTTCTATTTTCGGTCAAAAGTATGAACACATTCACATGGCTTTTAATTATGTTATAATATATTATATATATTATTTACTATTTTACATATTTAACCTTTAAAGTTTAATTAGAAAACCATATCCAAAACTGTCCACACATATAATAAATGGCCTTATTACAACATTAGTACTTCATATTATAAATACATTATCAATTCGGCATCTTTCACATTTAATCATTAAATTTTTATTTTATGCGATTAAGTCCTTTTAATTAAATCGGCACTCAAATGATAAAATTAAAACACAAAAATTTCACACATATAAATTCACCTATAATAAACACTAAAAATATTTTTTAAATATTTTTCTAACTCAAATTCGTGGTCCCAAAACCACCATTCCAAATAAGGTCTAAATCGGGCTGTTACAACAAATCAGTCATTTACCCTCGAGGGGTAAAATAGTCATTTTACCCTTTAGGGTGATTTTGGTCACTTTACCAGTCTTGAGGTCTAGGTACTCTTATTGACCCATCAGAGGGTCTACAGTCACCTCAAGCGACTTGTGTAACCTTAACGGTCCTAACAGTGTAAATGAGCCTTGGGCCTATTATACGGACCAAGTAGGCCCATCGAGCCCAAAAATTACCACGGCCATGCGAACGACACAGCCCAGTCCAGTAATTACCATATATTGTGGAATTTATCCGTGTGGAGCCCACAAGCCCATTGGGACCACACGGCCAATTTCAGCCCATTGTAGCCCAGAACGGCCCAAACCCATGAGAATGCTCATTGCAGCCTCTACAGTCGAACACCTATGTTCCGTGGGCTTGGTTTACCACATGTGCGTTCACACACCCATATGGCCAAAAGGCTATTCTTTTGGCTTTTCAGCTTTTAGGCTTTTTCCATTCTTCAGTCTATTCAGAGCGTGAATACACACCTATTTGTGAAATCGAGTGAACCGCTCACGAGCCCAAAGCCTATATTCCAATAAAACATACTATTAGCCTTCCAATCAATATGGTTCACAACATTAAATCCCCAGAATTTCAATTACTACTAACCTTGATTGACAATAATACAACCTATTACCCTAAGACCGCTGGCTAAAACCAAACGGACGCTCCTTGTCGACTAGCTGCATAACAACAGATCCTATTAGATAGGATTGATCACAGATGCAGCATAGATCCACAACATCAACTTACAATCTACGGGGATATTCGGCCTAACCCAACAGTAAGGCAGTGTTCTTACCTTATTCGATTAATAAGAGGAAGGCGTAAGTTGCTTCAAGGCCATATGCACTACTCCACTCCTCGAAGGACCTGACAACCCAACAAGCCACATATTGATAAACTGTAATTTATACATATTTTTACCCCATGCTTGGCATATTTATGAATGATTTCTCCTTGGTTTTAGTAAATTCGATGCTCCTAATCTTTTAATTTCATGTTTTATACTCAGAAGAGTTTAGGATAGCAAAAGGAGCGAGAAACGGGCCAAAAATGAACAAATTGGGCTTAAATCAGTGTTTCACACGCCTGTGTGAGGCACACTGGCAGACCATATGCTCGTGTGTCATGTCCGTGTCGACATTAATCCAAGTCAGAATTGCACACGGTTTGAAGCACTTGCACATGAGCGTGGCACACGGCTATGTCCCTGTCAAGCCCAAGTCTAATTCTACTCGAAAAATGGCATTTTTGATGGTTCTGAAGCATTTTAAATCCTATATAAACACCCTAGAGAAGGATTAAGGGGGACACATGGAGTTGGAGATAGAAAATACTCGCGATTAGCCATCGGAATCACCTCGGAGCCAGGATCTACATCAGGACTGAAGATTTCCATCCAATTTCCTAGAAGTTCTTGGGTTTTTTTATGTTTTGTTGTTTTCTAAACTTTGAGATGTTTTCCATTATTATTATGAACTAAACTCCCTAAATACCTAAGGGAGATGAACCCTGTGAGGAATCTTATTATACTTTGGTTTATATGATAAATACTTGTTCTTATTCTTAATTATGAGTTTTAATTCTTGCTTTAATATTTCAAGATACTAATCCAGGTTTTTGATGTGCTTATTAAGTGGAGAAAAAGTCCCTGTTTAAGAGTAGATCAGTCATAATCAAGCAGAGTTGAATGCAATCCTAGAGATAGGACGACATAAATCTGCCGGATTAGAGTCAAATCTAATAAGGGAATTCATAGATCGAGTTAATGCGACAATAGTGGTTTTAATTAGAAAGAGATTTTAATTAATCAACCTAGAGTCAGTTGTTCTTAGTCTCGAGAGACATATTAACATAAATTAAGGATTTCTACAGAATAAGTCAAGTGAATAAATCGTTTAAGTCAAAGGTAATAATTGAGTCTAGGTGGATTCTTTCTTGGGTATTGTCTTCTCAATTGGTTTTCCTAAAGTATTTTCCAACTTTCGCCTCTGTCGTGATTTTAGATAAATTAGAAAATTAGTTTAGTTTAAAAACTCCCTTAAATTCTTAGGCTAAATAATAAAAAGAGAGTAACTACTAGTACTTTTAGTCCTTGTGGATATGATATTCCAGTCTCACCATAACTATACTACTGTTCGATAGGTGCGCTTGCCTTAAGTCGAATTATTAGTCAGTTTTACGACCATCAAATATCATGGGGAAAGGATCATTATTCGACAATCATGAATAGAAAGGAGGCATTCAGTTTAAAGAAAGAGGATGAGAAAGAATAGATTGAATAAGAAGAGCCAATATGAGCACTTATCGATCTAGTCAGGAACTCTCACCGAAAATGAATTAATAACTAATAGCAACATATGGAAGCAATCAATCAAGAATAGGGAGAGAAAAGAAGGTTGAGTACCATCGATATTCCAAACTAAAAGGAAGAATAGAGAAAAGAGAAGAATGGGGAAAGAACAATCGGCTAGGGGCAAAATTTTATAAGAAAAATAATATGGTGGGAGAGGAGATGATAAGAGGAGCAACTGAAAAGGAAAGAAAAGATCAGGGTGTTCGGCTACTTCACAAAGAAGAGAAAAGAGAAATGAAGGGATAGATGATACCGAAATAAAAGAGTATATTCGGCCAAAAGAAGAAAAATAAAGCTAGGCAGAAGTCGAAAACTAAAGTCCCCAGCAGTAATCGGTATATTAGCAGAAGACAACCAAGGGTGTTAACAAAACTGAAAAAGAATAGAAAAACCCAGAACCCCAAAACGTGCACAGCCCCTATGGCTTTCCCAAAGCCGAATTTCCTTAAAACTAGAGACCAATTTCGGCACATACTCCCCTTATCACTCAAACTCATTAATTTTCTCCAAATATCTCTCCCTTTATCCCTCCACAATTCTCTCCATGAAATCCTCCTTGATTTTCTCCATGAACCATTCAAATTCCAACCTACAGAGTTCTAGTCAAACTCCACCTTTCATGCAGCAAAGAAGTAAAATAAGTACTCCTTTATGCAACCCAAGACTCAAACTAAAGTCCTCCAGCAGAAACAACACGCCACCTTGCCACTAGACCACACGTTCTCCTTGTATCATGTATCACCTAATTTAATATAAGAAGCCTACTATCTAGAACCAAGGGCCCTATTCACTTAAAATTAAAATTTTTGCTAAAGCCCAGATTTGAACCCAAGACTTCTCCAACACTTCTCAGGACACTTAACCATTAAAGCTAGCATGCATTTATGTCATTTTCTTGCACAACTAAATACTTACGTGCAGTCTCCTAGCTGTTCCCATGCTCAAGGCTTATTCCTTCTAGGCCCAAATTTGGGGCGTTACAAAATCTAAGTTATATTAAAACCCAAATTCTAAAACAAGCTGAATGTATATTAAAACCTAAATTCTAAAAAAATATAATTATTAACTATCTGTTGAAATATTCTAAAAAATAATAGAAAAAATAGTAAATTAATCAAAGGAAATTCATAAAGAACTATTGAATAATGAATAAACACAAAATAATCATAAAAGAAACATTAAAAATAATCTCGTGAAAGGAAAGAAAATAGAATAAATAAAATTTCAAAATAAAAATAATTGAAGACACTCACATAATCAAACTAAATACATGATAATAAACTAAAAATTAAATTAAAAGAGAAATAAAATAAAATTTATTTGAATAACATTTAAATTTCAACTTTTTTAAAAAAAAAGTGAAAGTAAAAGGACTTAATTGATAATTTTCCTAGCAAGAATTTCAAAATTTGAATATATCAAAATTGTAGGGACCAAAGAAGCAATTTCAAAAGGCGGAGATCCTTAAAAATTAAAATAAAAACATGAAAGGATCTTTGTTGTAATGTAAAAAGTGGAAGGCCTTAAAAATAAAATGAAAACATGATGGGACTGTGTAGCAAATTTCCCATTTCCCCCACTATTTAAACTTGAACCCCTTTTTTCTTTTCATATTTTTTAATTTTTTCCAAAACAAACCCTTCTTTGATTTTCTCTTTACTCTCTCTCTCTATTTTTGTTGGCTAGCTTTACCCCTATTGAACCTAAAGGCTCATTAGTCTTTGGCAACAAAGCATATATAGTGACCAGTAAAAAATATCATTTTTAAAGCGTTTCTTTTTCTTCTCCTTTTTTATTCATTTTTAATAAGAATTTTTTTTTGTTTTTTCTTTAAATCGTTTGGGGATTTAGGTTTCCTCGTGGTTAAGGCTTAAGTCCGATGATACCACTTAATCGAAATCTTTCTACCTTTTTATTTTGAATAAGAAAGGAAAATGGAAAGAAAAAAATTAGAAACAAAAAACCTTTCCCCTTTTTTATTCTTTAGTACATTTGGGGATTCATAGCATCCTCGTGGCTGAGGACCATTGGTCTGATGAAGCCACATTCATCTGAGCTCATCTCATTAATTGTATATACATGCACTCCCTGAAAAGAAATAAATATTTGTTACCTTCAAAAATCTTCCTTTTTGTTTTCTTATATTTTGATCTTTCTTTTTTTTTTCTTTTGGTTCTTTTTGTGTATTCACTGCTCAATGTAACATCCCAATCCTGATCAGAAAGTTGGATCAAATCCAAAGCAACATAGTGGTCGCTGGAGTGATTCACTCAGTCAATTGTTTAGTCATTACCAATTAAAACATAAATTTTAAAATTTTATAGTACAAATAATAAATCATTTAACAAAAAATTGAAATAATCAAATAAGTTCCAAAATAAAGATGAAAGCACCCAATTCGACCAAGTAACAAATCCTAAGAACATGCCTAAGCTAATCTAAGTGTAAACAATTTTCACAAAATAAAGATTACGAAGACTCCTTGGCGACAATGCTCGATCACGAACCTACAAACCATCAATAATCTATGCATGGAATCAAAACTCGAATGTAAGCTTTTTACAATTCAGTGGTATTCTACGAAAATCTGGAAAATATCATATAAGTAAACTAAATTACTAGCACTCAAGCTTTATAATAGCAACATTTAATTCTAAAAGCTAATCAATAAAATGAACCACAATTGAAAAGGATCAAGCATAAAAATCATAGTATCACTTTAATACGACAATGTAACATATAAATTAACCATTACACATTTGACACCATATAGAACCAATTAGCCCAAGTAACCATTTGTGGGAAAAATATGTCGAATACAAGAGTATCCATTCAAACCCAGTAACAATACGATATAATGATAATAATACTCCAATGCATGCAAAGCATGACTTAGCCAACCAGCACACCAAATGCGCAAAGTGCAATGATACGATACTGCCAAGTGCATATAGTAGCATGCATTAACACATATTTAAAGAGCTCTATACTCTATGGAATGTCAACTATACCTGGACAACTTTCGTATAACGTTTACTAGGGTCTAGAATAAATATAACATTCGTTTTCAATTCACGACCACATGTGCATACTTTCAATACACAATATCAATAACAAGAGTATTCAATTTATAGCACATTCACAACAACTAGTAATTTAGAAAAATTATAAAATATTTAAACAACAGAGAACACATATAAAATCATTACGAGTAAATTCAATCAAGTGACGCAAACAAAAAGAAACTCGAGCATAACCTAATAGATAGAAAAATAAAAACTACAAGATTACATAAAGAAATATATTTTAACTAAATTATATCAAATCCTAAAATTTAAAGTAACGAAAACTATATTTGAATTTTATTAATGTAATTAAACTAGATTCTACAATAAAATTAAGCAATTGGATGTAATTAATTAATTTAATCAAAGTTAATCTTCTTAATCTAAACATGTAATTAAATAATAAATCATATATAACATCATTACGAGTAAATTCAATCAAGGGAAGGCAACAAAAAGAAACTCGAGCATAACTTAATAAATAAAGAAATAATGAGTACAAGATTACATAAAGGAACATGTTTTAACTAAATTATATCAGATCCTAAAATCAAGTTCAAAATTAAGCTAAGAAAACAAACTTACATGAACTTAAAATTAAATTAATTCTTAATGTTCTAACTCATATTAACCAAATAAACAACAATATTTACTAAATGCGTCAATTAAAAAACTATCCTCAATACAAGTAATTGGGGGTAGTTTATTGAAGGACTTAGAGTAGCAAATTCAAGCGACAATGGCAGCAATGATCTGAACCAAATTGTAGCAATAACTTGGAGCAAAGCACTTAATAATTCTAAGAGGGATGTTCGTCAGAGAAATAGTAAGCAAAACAATATGTTTTATTTTCAGATAATGACGGCCTAGCTTGGAAAAGTAGGTTGATTTCTACACCGAATTAGGTTCAGGGCAATCGGTTAGTGGGCCTTTGGGCAATTATCAATGTAAAGCGCCCAAATTCTTCCCTTGATCAAACTAGTCCTTAAGCTTTTAAAACTCCTAATTTCACTTTTTTTTCAAGTCAATCCTAGACCCAAATTTATACCCAGTAATTGTAAAATTGAAAAAATAACTATGCTCCACTCAGTGCTTAGTGGACTGTTTCCGTCAATGCAAAACATAGACAACCATTGGGCTTCATTATATCCTCGAGGTTCAATTATCAGTAACTATTTTGCTCGCCATAATATAGGTGGGGGCGAATAGAACCTTAAAGAAAGTGGCATTGATAAACTCCTTGAAACTTTCGTTAATTTCTCATAACTTTATTTTTATCCCACACACCAACATGAGGGTGGTTGATAAGGTTTGTTCACACCGTGGTGGAGATTATGAAAGCCATAAGGTGAGGGGAGGTAAGTACGGTAGATAATGGTTTTTTTGAGGGAGGGATCATCGACTCTTTCTAAATAGTTAGAAGTCTTAAATAGATAGTGGGTTTGGAGGTGAGCCGACTCTGGGTCCAAACCAGTAACAACTTTGCTTCATAGGTTAAGTGGTAAGTTTGTGAGGGCTCTTGCGACGAGTCGATTGGATCAAAAAGGCTACCAAGTATATAGTTGGTGATAGAGTGCAACGGCACACGTTAGAATGTAACGAATACGATGGGAGAATCTTTAGCATATCATTGGTAATATATGGACTAGGAAGAATTATCTGATGAAATATAAGTATAGTAAAATTAAAATTACAAGATAGATATTTATTTTAAAACATTATTTATAATATATTCTCTATATTTTAATAAAACCTTGATTAAATTTATTCAAATAATTTAACTTATTCCAATTTGATTAAATTATATTTTAAAATTGGAAAATTAATTTAAATAGCTTGTGTAAAATCTAGATGCAACTCAAAATAATTTAAATTTGACAAAATCCAAAGTTTTGCCCGAATACCATATACAAGAAATAATCTAAATCGACGTATAGATGCCCAGGGGCATAGCCAAGGGGGCTGGCAGGGGCCATAGTCCCCCCTAAAAAGGCCCCCTAAAATGATAAAATTTTGATTTAATCTTTTAAAAAATATATAAAGATATAGGCTATTCAAATGGTGAAATTACATGTTTAGTATGATAAAAATTCAGATTTAATTTCACCCTCCTAAAATATTTTTCTACTTTCGCCCCTGTAGGAAATGCTTCCAAATTAAATCAACAACATTAAATGTTTTTCCTATGCAATAATAAATGCTACCTACCACTTTTGGATTTTTTTACTCTTTAAAGACAACTCATATTTCCCAATTTTAAACTAATAATTACCTAAATTTTCACTTACCTAAAACGGATGAAAATAAACTAAATTTTTAAAAATATATAAATTACGTTTAGATTTGATGATAAATTATTTTAGTGCTCATTTTGAATAGTCTAAAAATTAATTGCAATTTGTGAATTCAAAGAATTAGACATGGAGTCAAAGGTCTCTGCATTCTTGCAAAATAACAATCCTCTAGGTGATTCTTCATCAAAATCTTCATTTTCTTCTTTAATTTTTGTTTAACATGTATAATCTTCTATTTAGATTAACCAAACATTGGCTTGCTTGAATTTATTTGGATATGGTTTGATTATGTTTATTTTTGTTCTTGAATTCAAATTTAATAGAATAAAAAATGTTGGATTAATCTCTTTGTTATTTCTTTTATTTTTCCTTCTTTATAATTTTATTGTGCTTATTTTTGTTTAAATTACCTTATCATCATTATAATTTTTCTTATTGTTGATGTTGTCATTACAAATATTATAAGATCATTACATAAATATTCTTTTAGAATAGTTGATAATATAGACAATTTTTCTTCTTCTTTTTTTCATTTTTTATTTATACGTTATACTAAGATTCAGTTAATTTGGAACAACAGCTCAATGTTGTCCTAAATCTTGATAAAAAAATTTGAAGTTGTTTACTATCTAGATTCCTTTTTCTTATCTAAAAATATGAAAGTAAGATTAAAATTATTTTGTAATGAAAATGCAAACATATAAGTTAGCACAATTGTTTCTAGATAGAAGAGTACAATATTATTTTTCAAAACAACAAACAAAAAAATGTCACCAAACCCATCACATTGCTTATACCTTTTTTTTTTAACCGGTTATGGGAGAGATGCCTAAATAGGTTAGTGACAAAGACATACCTATTGAGGAAGAGGTCAAAAATGTTTGAAATATTACCATAATTGAAAGAAAATTTTCGTGTTTGGAAAATTTTAATAGCCAAGAAGAATTATTTACTATTAAATACTTTTCACAATAAAATTCGCAATGGTGTTGTCCTACAATAAAAAAATATAAATATACTTAGTCAACTAGTGATTGAGAAAGATCAAAATTTGTAATAGAAATGTTCCTTGAAAAAGAAAGTGAGTAATGATTGTACTGTTATCACATAGAACTCTCTTGTATGGAAAACAAACTATTATCAAGATGTTTGTGTTGTGTGACATGAAAACTTAGGTTCAATCTTTAGTATCGTTGTACTTCCAATTACCAAAAAAATCTTAAAACTTGTTAGGTTAGATTTCATCTGAAAAAGATTTATTCATGTTGAATTTCATAAAAAAAAGGGATAAGAAAGATTATGGAGACATAAAATGTACATATTTTGGATAAGACATTTCATTAAATACATATACTTCATTTTTCTAATTGATCTATTATCCTATTGTTTTGAAAAAAGGTATGCATATTGTAAACCTAAGAAACAACCATACCTTAGACCAGAACAATAAAAAAAAACATTAAGACTCTACAACAACCAACTATAGCTAGCTTTCCGTAAGGAAATGAAGAAGCATTGCAAATCCACCTTGGTCCCAAAGCCTTATGTTCTCATACAGAATTCAAATTGATAGCTTAATCAATAAGAAAGAAAAAAAAACTTAGACTAGATCAACAAAGCACATTATTTAAGCAAAGATATAACCTAACCCTAGGTGAATATACATCAATAAAAGAACTCAAAAAGGGGATATATGTCAGGAAAATTCCATTAATTTCCTATTCTCTTATTTCGGGAAAATTAGGCATATATGCTGTTGAAACCTCTTTTTAAAAGGGAGGTATTTTGAAAACGAGAGTTGCCACAAACCTTTTTAGGTGTGATTGAATCGCCTTATAAAATATTTTGGTCTACGAAATTATGAGAAAACAGGCTCGGGAGTTGGTTACGTACGAGGAAGGGTTAGCACCCTCGCAACACCCAAAATTGGTACCAAATTGAATAGTTTTGTCTTAATGTCAAAAGTTTAAAAGAATTTAGGAATAAGATCTCTTTTAAAACCGTAATAATTTGAGTTAAAAAGGATCAAGATTCCTTTGCTTCAAAAGAATATAAATATCACATCCAGCATGATTGGACACGATATCCTTAAACTTTTGTAACTAAAATCATCTTGTGCTTTTCAAAACTTATTTAGAAGGATATTTTAGGTATTTAGACAAATGGGAAATCGCAACCCAGCATATTAGGGCACTACTTCCCGAATTCCTAACTACCAAAAAACATTGCCTTATTTTTAAATTCTTTTTAGATCGAATGAAATACAAAGTTTTTTAAAGTGATGATGCATTTAACATATTACAGAGGATCAATATTAAATAAATTATCCTACATGATACCTACTTTAACATTCCATGCAAATATAATATAAAAAATGAATAATGGCATAAATTACACAATATACGTTATCATTTTATGCATATATGATCATAGATAACATAAATATACATGCATTATCCTTACATGCAAAATACAACGTAGAGCATAATAAATACAACAATATAAATTGCATAATATATATTCAATAATATTTCATGCAAATGTAACTTAAATCAACATAAACAATTAATTTTCATTCGAATATGTAAAAACAATAACATAAAATAACAACTAGTCTATAAAAATTTAACCTACTAAAACAATACTAAAAAATAAAAAACAAAAATAAATAAGAAAATTATAAACATATAAAATATAAATCAAATAAAATAAAATAAAGATATTAAAATATTTAGGATAATATAAGAATGATAAAGGAGAACTTTTTTTAAAAAAAATGATTAATATATAAAAATAACACTATAGAATATAATAACTTCATATATTAAAACATAATACGCTAAATATTGATATTACACATATTTATTTAATAATAAAAATTTAAAAAAACATATGTAATTAATGAGTAATAAAATAATGTATATTTTATAATAAAATAAAAGTAATGTAAGGAATAATATATGGTAAATATGTAACATATAATAAAATTCATAAACAAAATATATAATAATATAAACAATATGATAGATAATATATAAAATAATATATATATAGTAAAATGCATGTAATATAATATATAATAATGTATAATAATATAATAAATAATATACAAAGATAAATATTATATATACTTTTTATGTATAACTAATGTTTATAAAAATATATAGTACTTAAAAAATCAATTGAATTTATATAAAAAGGATTAAAATTTAATTTAATTTAAAAAATAAGGGTTAATTACAAGTAAATGAAAAATTTTGGGCCTAATTGAAATGTGCGTTAAATTTAGAGGGACTCACTGGGCAATTAGCCCTAATCCAAAAAAACGACGTCCTTCCCAGAATAGGCTTTAATAGCCATTAGGATTAGATTGAATTAATCGTAAAAGATTGGGGTCAATTTAAAATAAAAATAAAATGAAATTGTAAATTTAAAAAATACGGAAGGATTGATCGGGTAATTTTCCCTTTAAACGAAAACACGCGGATCTTATCCGGGTCTCGGGTCAACACGCGGATCCTGGGCTTAAACGGCACCGTTTTGGTACGTATCAGATTAAGCAAAAACGACATTGTTTCTATTATGCTATTTAAGTCAGATTTTTTGGCCCAAAACTCATTTTTAGAAACTGTTTTAAAAAAAAGCTTTGAAACTCTCTGAAATGGGAGAGGAGAGGATAGTCTGGGCTCCGGTCTCTGATTACTAGGCAACACATGCCCATGCGCCACACGTGCCACCGTACGCGGTCGTCAGAAGGTTAAAAAACCTTCATCTTTCCAGGCGAAACACAGGTAACCTTTTCCCTTTTAAATACTAACAGCCTCTTTTTAAAAAAATAATTTATAAGCATAAAAAAAATAACAGAAATGAATAGATAACTGAATCACCTTTAAAAAATGCTTTTATTTCTTTCTTCACTGTATATGCGTATATTTGTTTGTCTTATTTTTTGTATCTATTTTGTATATATTCGAAAAAAGGGTCCCCTGTTACAGTGAAATCATTCGGCTTTTATAGCCTCTATTTACAACTTTGTATATTCTCTGCTCGATTCTTGCCATGTTTGTTGTGCTTTTTTTTCTCTTTTTGCAAGTGATGACGAGAATATAGGCGACGTTCGTGCGCTGACGACACGGATCTACTGGTGGTGTGACTGGCGTGCCAATTACGGCGTGAATTCTGGGACCTTCCTCAAGTGTTTGCAGCGCCTAGGGTTTCAAAAACCCTAGGTCTTTCGTCATTTGTTTGTAGTTTGGGCTTTCTTGGGCAACATCTATTTGTAGGTTGGGTGTAACCGGGCATAGGGTTCTTAGGCTAAATGGGTCTTGAGTCATCAGGCCTTTAGGCCCATTTGTAAACTGGACATTACAAGCCTTAAACTTTCTTTATTATTTTTATTGTTTTATTCTATTTCACAGGCCCGGGCAAATTTGGGCTATTACAGCTGCCTCTCTTTGCTTATTACTGTGTAACAGGAAAAGAGCAAAGATTATAAAAGGACCAAATTTTCCCCGGTCTAACTGTATCCTGACCTTATGGTCCTCAATCTGCTTTCCACAAACTCAGGGACGCCATGCTGATGTCTTTGATTTGCACCCCACCCACACAGAGACGTCAAATCAGCTATCTTTGATCTGTTCTCTAACAATACAGAGACGCCAAATCTGCTATCTTCGATCTGCTCTCTGACAATACAGAGATGCCAAATCTGCTATATTCGATCTACTTTCTAACAATACAGAGACGCCAAATCTGCTATCTTCGATCTGCTCTCTGACAATACAGAGACGCCAAATCTGCTATCTTTGATCTGCTCTCTCACAATAAAGAGACGCCAAATCTGCTATCTTTGATCTGCTCTCTGACAATACAGAGATGCCAATTCTGCTATCTTTGATCTGCTCTCTAACAATAAAGAGACGCCAAATCTGCTATCTTTGATCTGCTCTATGACAATACAGAGATGCCAAATATGCAATATTTGATCTGCTCTCTGACAATACAGAGATGCCAAATCTACTATCTTTTATCTTCTCTTTGACAATAAAGAGACGCCAAATCTGCTATCTTCGATCTGCTTTCTGACAATACAGAGACGCCAAATCTGCTATCTTCGATCTGCTCTCTGACAATACAGAGATGCCAAATCTGCTATCTTTGATCTGCTCTCTAACAATACAGAGACGTCAAATCTGCTATCTTCAATCTGCTCTCTGATAATACAGAGATGCCAAATCTGCTATCTTCGATCTGCTCTCTGACAATACAGAGACGCCAAATGTCACTGGTGATCTATATTATCCCTTAAGGGACATAACCTATAGAATGCGTATGTACTCATGCTTAATGCTTAGGGTGCCATGATCGAAATGAGTCAAATGCTCCAAATAATCATATCATGATGTAAAATGTTATGAAAATGATTCTTATTTCGGACGTCCTTATTCATTCATCAAAGTTCCACTTTTCGAAGTATCAATCATACCCTGCTCGTATGCTTTGAATCAAATTGATCCTATTATACCATTCTTTGAATGTTACAATCTGCTGGAAATGATCCTCTCCCAGGATTGAATCGTTTGAATTGTCCAATCATCCTTTGGACTGAAGAAGAAATTTCCTCGAGTACCTCCGACCTTTACTTATGGGAATTCTTCAAACAATTGTTCTGTTTTAGTTTCTCGTATTATCTAGAGATTTCCAGAGTAATATGCAAAACATCATTTGTAAAAATATTTAGTTCATCAATCCTTATTTCAATGCAACACACTTTATGAATAATGGAAGACAAATAATTTTATCTTGAAAATAGTTAGATAAATCCTCAGAATACAACAGGAAATTAATCTTAAAACATATCTTTGAGAAGAAAAGAATCCAAAGATAGTAATCAGAAAAAAAATTTGATGTCTAACATATCATAACTTGGGCTTCTGTATACCAATTCCATGAAGACTGTTTTGAGTTTAACATGTGTTTAGAAGATCCACAGTACTTTGTTGATGCCCTGGTATGTAACACACTCCATTTCTCGTCAAATTCGGTATACCAAGGTCACTGCATGTTTTTCGAAATTTGAGCAGCCCTTTCGGGTTTTCAACTTAAAACCCCTTTGGTCTCAAGGCGCCCTTTGCGGGTTTTCACCTTGGCCTGTCCATTTTTTTTGTTTTTTTTAGAAGTCTCAAAGCGCCCTTTGTGGGTTTTCGCCTTGGCTTCCCTTCCCTTTAGACAAAGTACTTCTTGAATAAGTCTGAATTCACTAGATTGGGTAAACTTTTCCCATCCATTTCTGTCAAAATCAGAGCACCACCAGAGAAAGCCTTCTTCACAACATACGACCCTTCCCAATTCGGCATCCATTTTCCTCTAAAGTCCTTCTGTATGAGAAGAATCTTTTTCAGCATAAGGTCCCCTTCGTGAAATTCTCCTGGACGAACTTTCTTATCATAAGCTCGCATCATTCGCTTCTGATACATCTGACCATGGCGAATAGCTCTTAGCCTCTTTTCTTCAATCAAGTTCAATTGGTCATACCGCGATTGAATCCATTCTGCTTCATCTAGCTTTATCTCTGACAAGATTCGAAGAGAAGGTATTTCTACTTCAATGGGTAACACTGCCTCCATCCCATAAACCAACGAGAAAGGAGTTGCCCTAGTAGAGGTTCTGACGGACGTTCGGTAGGCTAAGAGTGAAAATGGTAATTTCTCATGCCAATCTCTGTAGGTTTCAATCATTTTCCCCACTATCTTTTTGATGTTTTTGTTAGCAGCTTCCACTGCCCCATTCATCTTTGGGTGATATGGAGATGAATTATGATGTTTGATCTTGAATTGGCTGCAGACTTCCGCAATCGTCCTGCTGTTCAAATTCAATGCATTGTCTGATATGATCCTCTCAGGCATTCCATACCGACAAATGATCTCCTTTTTCAGGAAACGACTTACTGCTGACTTGGTGACACTAGCATATGAAGTTGCATCTACCCATTTTGTGAAGTAGTCAATGACCACAAAAATGAAACGATGCCCATTCGAAGGTTTTGGTGCCCAATGACATCTATGCCCCACATGGAAAAGGGCCATGGGGAAGTCATAACATGTAAGGGTGAAGGTGGTACATGAATCTTGTCCCCATTTATCTGGAATTTATGACATTTCTTAGCATAGCTGATACAATCTCCTTCCATAGTAGACCAATAGTATCCAAACCTCATAATTTGCCTTGCCATCATAAAGCCATTAGCATGTGTCCCACAAACACCTTCATGTACTTCTTCCAGGATTTGTCTAGCTTCCACAGCATCAGCACACCTCAAAAGTACCTAATATTTCCTTCTTTTATAAAGGATGTCTCCATCTAGTACATATTCGCAAGCTAACCTTCTCAAAGTTCTTTTGTCATTTTCAGTTGCCTGCTCAGGATATTCACGATTTCTCACATATCGTAATATATCTTGATACCAAGGATGGTCATCCTTTTCCTCCTCTTCAATGTTATAGCAATGAGCTGGAAACTCGGAAATACTCATCTGAATTGGTCTAACATTCTCTTTTTTATTTGCTTTAATCATGGAAGCCAGTGTTGCTAAAGCATCTGCCATCTGATTTTCATCTCGTGGGAGATAATTGAAGGTGATTTTATCAAACTCCTCAAGTAACTCCAAAACTACCTTTCGATAATTAATCAATTTGGGGTCCCTTGTTTCCCATTCACCCTTAAGCTGGTATATTACCAACGCAGAGTCTTCATATACTTCCAAGGTTCTGATTTTTTGCTCTTTGGCTGCTCGAATCCCCATAATGCATGCTTCATATTCGGCCATGTTGTTCGTACAGTCAAAATTCAATTTACATGTAAATGGATAATGATCACCATCTGGGGATACCAAGACTGCCCCAATTCCATTTCCTACCCGTTAGATGCACCGTCAAAGTTCAGCCTCCAAGGATATTCTTCAACGACTGCCACATACATCAACTCTTCATTAGGGAAACCAAAGCTCAACGGCTCATAATCTTCTAGAGCTCAGCTAGCCAGAAATTCTACTATCGCGCTTCCTTTTATAGCCTTTTGACTTACATAGACTATATCAAATTCTGAAAGCAATATTTGCCACCTTACCATTCTTCCATTTAGGGCTGTTGACTCCATTATGTACTTTAACGGATCAAGTTTTGAAATTAGCCATGTTGTATGATATAGCATATATTGTCTCAACCTTCGATTCATCCAAATCAAAGTGCAACACAACTTTTCAATTGGCGAATATCTCGTTTCACACTCAGTGAATTTCTTACTGAGGTAATATATCACTTTCTCCTTTCTTCCTCATTCGTCATGTTAACCAAGCATGCATCCCATAAAATTACTAAACACCGATAAGTACAGAATTAATGGTTTATCTGGGCTGGGTGGAGATAGTACTGGAGCGTTTAGCAAGTATTGTTTGACTTTATCAAAGGCATTCTGGCATTCCTCATCCCAAGTCCCCTGGTTGTGTTTTCTAATGAGGTGAAATATAGGATCGCATTTCTCGGTTAATTGTGAAATAAACCGAGCAATATAATTCAACCTTCCAAGAAAACCACAAACTTCCTTCTGAGTACATGGTGGAGGCAATTCTCGTATGGCTCTAACTTTGTCTGAGTCCACTTCTATTCCCTTTTCGCTAACCACAAAGCCCAATAACTTCCCTGACCTAGCTCCGAAGATGCACTTTGCCAGATTAAGCTTCAACTGAAACTTCCTTAACCTCAGGAACAACTTCCTCAAGACTTCAATATGCTCCGTCTCTATTCGAGATTTAGCAATCATGTCATCAACATACACTTCAATCTCCTTGTGCATCATATCATGAAATAAGGTCACCATAGCCCTTTGGTATGTTGCCCCTGCATTCTTTAACCCGAAGGGAATTATCTTGTAACAAAAGGTGCCCTATAATGTTATAAAGGTAGTTTTATCCATGTCCTCACTGTATTTTCCACCAAAGTGTCAATGTGCGACAAAGGGAAGTTGTCCTTTGGGCTAGCTTATTCAGATCTCTATAATCAACATACATTCGTACCTTCCCATCCTTCTTAGGGACAGGCACAATGTTAGACACCCATTCTGAATACTTAACCTCTTGTAGGAATCCAGCATCAAACTGCTTTTTCACTTCATCTTTTATTTTCAGCACAATATTAGGCCTCATCCTTTGCAATTTTTGTTGGACTGGCTTGCAATCTTGTCTTATGGGGAGACGATGTACCACAATATCAGTATTCAGTCCCGGCATATCCTCGTATGACCATGGAAATATATCTTTGAATTCATGTAGTAACTCAACAAGACCTTGTCTCTTTTCCTTAGCAATATGTGTGCCAATTTTCACCTCTTTCCCTTCCTCCAAGGCTACATTCTCTTTTGCCTCTTTCTCACAGGGTAGGATTTGTTTATCCTCTTGTTTCACCATTCTCAACAAATCTGGAGACATATCACAATCCTCGTCATCTTTAAAATCCTGAGGTTCTTCTACACACATGTCTTGCTCAAAAGAGAATTCAGGATTTGTAGTATCAGTGCTCATGTCATTGACATTTAGGGACCTGCGGGGTACGAAAGAATGTACAAAGAATGAATGAATTTTAAGAATGTTTATTTATATGTTACGTATAAAATGAAAAATTTGAAATAATTTAAATATTGAAAGAATATTGATCGGTATAAAAGAATATTCACTTGAATCGATAACAAAAGTTGCATTTTATTGAAATGTAAATATCCAAACATGAGCCTATTTTACAAATGAAATCTTACTACTCCTAGGCTTTAGAGCAATAAGAGTGTTCTGAAAATTACTCTGAAGAATCTTTAAAAACTATAGGAAGTTCTTCTGCAACCCAATTGTTTTAAGAGCTTCTCGATTCGTAAAGGCTTATGCCCTCAAGGCTTCCTCATTCAGACTCTTCATTTTTGCATAGCATTGATGTAATAACCTCCTTTTTTGAGCAATCCTCTCTCAGGGTGAATCATCCCTCCTGATATAAAGGTTTGAGATATATGGGGGAATGTCATCAGTTCCCACTCTACCTCTCTTCCATCTAAACACGCCCTTCTTTTCTCTTGGCGCTTATCTATTTCTTTCCTCCTCTGCTTGTAATCTGGCCTAAAACCCAAGCCAAAACGGCCTCTCTTCCCATTTAGTTCAGGACCTTGAATCCCTCTTTGGAGATATCTTCCCAATCCTTTTCCTGGCAAGGCTCCCTTCCCTACTATCATCTGCAAACCCATTCTTGTAGTTCTGGACATCTTAGGCACTGGCACCTCATTCCCCTCTGAAATGAATGTTACATTAACGAATTCTAAGGAATGAAAAGAGCACTCAATGGCCTCTTCGTTTGCTTCTACATAGGGTGCATCACTGGTAACTGTCACTATGATTTCTTCCTCTGCATTTATCGTGACTAGCCGTCCATCGGCTACTAACTTCAATTTTTGGTGCAAAGATGAGGGCACCGCTCCTACCGAATGTATCCAAGGCCTCCCCAACATGCAATTGTAAGAGGGCTTGATGTCCATTACTAAAAAGTCCACCTCATACGTGTTTGGCCCAATCATCAAAGGAATATCAATTCTTCCCATGACCTTTCTCTCTGTGCCATCAAATGCTCTCACTACATTATGGCATGTTTTCATGTGAGAATTGTCAATGGGTAATCTGTTCAATGTGGACAACGGCATGATGGTTAAGGCTGACCCATTATCAATAAGCACACTCGGAAATGTATATCCTTTGCAGCGAGTGGTAATATGCAAAGCCTTAGCTGATCCCATACCTCCAGGTGGGATTTCATCATCGTTGAAATAAATGAAATTTTCAGTACTTATGTTACTAACCAATCGATCCAACTTGTTGACGGATATATCATTAGTAACATAGGTCTCATTGAGCACCTTCATTAACGCCTCACGATGTACCTCTGAACTCAGAAGCAAAGCCAATACTGATATACGAGCTGGTTGTTTGCGTAATTGTTCAACTACACTGTACTCACTGTGTTTCAAGAATTTTAGAAATTCTCTGGCTTCTTCTTCCTTTACTGGCCATTAACCAGTATTTTAGTCCCCTTTCATTTGTCATAGGCTTTTGCTTTTGCGGGCTCGACTCCAATGCCTTCTACATCATAACGCTTCCCACTACGTGTATAAGAACCCTCATCTCGAATCTCCTTAGAGGCACTAGCTACATCCTCATTCTCTGGCATTGTCACATTGCAGTTAATTCCAAGGTACCCTCTTGTTATCCTTATAAGGAAAGGAAACAGGTTTATGAATAATGACTTTCGGTACCATTGGTATTTCAACTTTATTATTTCTTGGTAAAGAAATAATGATCCATGGCCGGTTTTGATTATTCGGTCCACCTTCTAATGTGCATATGCGTCCTTCATCTGAGCCAGCTTCATAAAATTCAAGCTCCTTATTATCCATAAGGCTTTGTACTAAGGCCTTAAACTCGTCACATTCCTAGATCTCATGCCCCTCTTCAACATGGAACTCACAGCAGTCCCTTACTCCTCTATTCCTTTCTTTAGAGATTATCATCTCTCTGTTTACCATTTCTTCCCAAATCATTTTCATTGGCGTTCTCACCTTGGTCACATCCTCTTTGATCTTTCTCATATCAGTGTCTCCAATTGCATTTACCCCTTGATCACCATGATTTGGCAATGGGTTCTCTGTACTAGGGGTGTCGCCAAATTTTACGACCCCCATCTTGATTAGTCTTTCCATTGCCTTTTTAAAACTAGTGCAATTTTCAATTGAATACCCCGATATCCCCGCATGGTATTCACATTTGTCGTTTGCATCATACCATTTGGGATATGGAGGTTGTAACGATTTTAAATGAAAAGGAGCTATTGCATGCGCATTGAATAAACTTTGATAAAGCTCCCGATACGTCACTGGGATAGGCGTAAATGAGACCTTTTCAAAATTTTGTCTCGAACCAGATCCCTGTTTTTGAGAATCTTGTTGCCTAACTGTAGTTGCTCTGGGCTGACTATCCGTAATTTCTTTCGAATTATAACTATTTATATTGTTCACCTCATTGTCTTTCCTTCTTGGGGCTGATCTTTTAACAGCTTCCCCCTCTATCTTGCCACCCCTTATGGCATTTTCAATCATTTCTCCTGCCATAACTATATCAGCAAAACTCTTACTGGTACTTTCAATCATGTGAGTAATGAATGGGGCCTTCAAAGTGTTGATAAACAGTATGGTAGTTTCTTTCTCCAAGAGCGGTGTTTGTACTTGCATGGCAACCTCCCTCCACCTCTGTGCATATTGCCTAAAGCTCTCATTAAGCTTCTTTTCCATATTTTTCAAAGTGATTCTATCAGGAGTCATGTCAGTCACAAGACTATATTGCTGTATAAAGGCTTGCGCTAAATCTCTCCAAGAACCGATCCTTGTGCGACTCAGTTGATTATACCACCTAGCCGCTGCCCCAACCAAACTATCCTGAAAATAATGGATCAATAATTGATCATTGTTTACATAGGCAGTCATCCGTCTGCAGAACATGGTGATATGGGCTTCAGGGCAAGTAGTCCCATTGTACTTCTCAAACTCCGGCATCTTGAACTTATAAGGAAGCACCAAATCTAGGACCAAACTCAAGTCCTTGGCATCAATTCCCTGACGATTATCAGTGTTTTCCAATGCCTTAAATTTCTCCTCTAACCATCTGCAACGATCCTCTAATTGCCTTGAAGATTCGAGTCTCATCTCTTTCTTCTTCGCTACATCTAAATCAGGGATGACTGGATTGGTAGGATTATCTCCTGGGTTAAATCCAGAGCCAGTTTGAAAATTCATGGGAATTCCAGCATCAACTTGTCTATGTTGAGATCTTATTGTGATGGACGGCCTTCGGGGATATGCCTCAGGTTGAGTTTGTACATGGGGTGGAGTAAAACCCAGAGGACAGTCCTTATTATCCTCTTCAGTGATAGTCATAGGGGTCTTTCCTTTATTTGTTGTTCCTTTCAACAGCTGAGCCATTTCAGCCATCATATTCCTTTGGGCCTCCAACATTGGATCTTTCATCTCCTGTTGGATTTTTGCCAATTGTTCCTGCAATTGCTCTTGCATTTATTTCTGGATCTACTCAAGTCTTTGATCCATGTTCTTTGTCTTGGTGCGTGTACCGTAAGGATGTGTTACTTCCAGGTTTCCTCTTTCTCTCACCCTCTCTTTCTCTCTTTCTCTGTCTCTCTGTTAATTTTAACTTAATTAGGGTATTTCTATAAATTGGAATGCATATGATGCGATGAGATGCAAATGCATGAATGCAAAAAGATATGGATTCTGATTCAATTTCTTTTAGAAAACGTTATTTAAGAAACAAAAATCTTTATACAAAACGGATTACAAATATGTCTTTACCCTCAGGCCCAAAGTTTTAACCCTATCCAATAGCAAAGCTAACTCTAGACCGCTATTTGACACTGACTCATACTTTGTACTCAATACATTAGCTTGCGCTCCCAGGTCTTGCAAATGATCAGCAACCTCTCGAATTTGTACTATAGCTTCCCCCATGAGGTAGTCCCTATCTCTGACTTGATCCTGAAAATGGTGAAGCTCCCCTTTCCAATGTTCTTCCCTTTCCTCAAGCTGCTTAATCTATAGCTCACAGTTATGTAATGCTACTTCCAGCCCTCCAATATTGTGCTTCATTTCCTCGATCTTATCCAGGCTTACCTTTAAGTCGACCGTAGAGTTACGACTTCGGTGATGATGAAGAGATCGTCCAAGCTCAGTCACCTTAGTTTTTAATCCTTGATTCTCCTTCTCCAGGGCCTAATTATGCGTCTGCATCTCTTAGAACTTCTTCTCCCAATACTCGATTTTGGTTCTTTCTTCTTGAACCTCTTGTTGCCACTGTGCTGAAGACTTCCCCAATCCAGCTCTCTTTATTGATAACTGTATCCTCTTATATTGCGTCTTCAAGTCATCTCAGTCTTCCTCAATCTTCCTCTTTTCTTTCCTCTCTTTTTCGACCTCAATTCTATGAACATCGACGTCTAAGCTTAGGTACATCTTCTCCTCCTCAAGCCTGTCTATCTTTCTCCCAAGCTCCAAATTCTTTCTTTCAAACTCTTGCTTTATGACTTCTAACTCTGTTGGAATCACTCGTAAACTCTCCTCCATCGATCGAGCAGCCTCCAAACTCGGTTTAGGGATGTTATCATTAAACCTCTTACTAAACCACCCTTTGTATTCAAGAGTTGTCATCAGACCTTTAGTCAAAATCCTCACACAGCAACCCTTCTTCCAAGCCTCTGAAATTTCTCGCATCTTCTTCTTATAATGATCCCCCTTATATGAAAAATCACTCTGAGCTAGCCCTTGTGTTGCTGGTATAAACTGCTCTGCCTTATATTGCCTTAGGACGAGTAATGGTACATAATCGACAACTCCCCAAATTCTAGGAAGAGGTACCCAATCAAAGCTTCCGCAATGATAAACAATTTCGCTAGGAGTCATCCAATAGGCTTTCTACATAACATCTTCTTCTTGGAGGTTCTGAAGTATTTCTATCCACCTTTCCTTTGTAATGTCATCCCTCCTTGGCGTAGCTACTGCTTCCCTTAAGGGAGAATAATCCTCAAAGAACACTCGGCAAGGAACCTTATCAACCTTCCAAAAATGACCATGGAACCATACTAACAACAATTGTGTACATCCAATGAATCTACCTTCACCAGCTCTCCAACATGCACTCAAGGATCTAAACCTCTCGGCTAGGATTGCAGGCACAGGTGTGTTCTGTTTACTAAATTTATCGAATAAATCTGCAACTGCCTCATCTATGTGCCCAATAGCTTTAGGGAAAATCACTAAACCATAAATACTTAAGGCCAAAACATCAACCCTCTTCTTCACATCTGGGTGTGCCAATATCAAATCCCTCAAACTTGCCCACGGAATGCATTTAGTATCACCCTTTTGTTGGACTCGAGCTGCGGCCCACTGTTAACTCACCCCTGTAACCATCATTAATTTCTTCACGAAAGTTGGGGGATTAGCAGCCCTAACATAAACTTTGTTACCTTGAATTTTTTGACAGCGAAGCAAGGTCTTATATTCCTCCAAAGTAGGTACTAAGTCTACCTCTCCAAATGTAAAACAACTATAAGCAGGGTTCCAAAACTGTACCATAGCTTGAAACAGATGCTTATCCACCTTGATGTCTAGCAAATAGAGAAGATCTCTATAATTCTGGTAGAACAGCTGCTTAGCCTCATCATCCCATTGGGCCCAAATGTCTTTCAACTCGTGAAACTCATTCTGTGTTGAGCTGATACGAGTGAAGTCCCACAACTCTGATGTATACCCCTCAGTGACACTATCTCCCTTCTCTAACTGGGTTTTCTCTAACCACGCACAGACAGAAGCGTTGTCCTCCACTTTATCAAGATATTCATTCCTCATTACAAAACTTTCTAATCAAAAAATCGAACCGTGAATCGATACCTTTAAATGTTGAATGACATGCAATGATAACAAAATAAGTTAGTATCATATAAAAGTATAACAAACAAGCACTTATAATGGTAGCTTACTAAAGGCTATCACTATACTCCCTAGGGTAAGCACTTAAAGTTCACTGTATGAGTTTTAGTTCTAAAGCGAGGGTACTTGAACCAGTAGATTCCTCAGTCTTCACCCATTATAGGCTCATACGGACCAAGTTCGATTCAGGGGAACACATTTCCCTATGGCCATACAGAGATGAAAATCTCACGAAGACGGAGGTACGAATGTATCCCGGAAGCAATCCACTAGCCCATACGGAGGTGAAAACCTCAGGAAAGCGTAGCTTCTCACTCCCACTTAAAGGTGCGACCACAGCGGTCATGCAAATGTAATGTGTGCGAAAACAAAATAACAAACATATGCAGCAAACACATGTAAAAATATCAATATTTTAAAATTTTTCCAAACTTCCAACATTAAGACAGAAAATAATCAATTTCTTGGCTTGACTCTCTTATTGTCCCCAGCAGAGTCGCCAAGCTGTTGAAACCTCTTTTTAAAAGGGAGGTATTTTGAAAACGAGAGTCGCCACCAACCTTTTTAGGTGTGATTGGATCACCTTATAAAATATTTTGGTCTACGAAATTATGAGAAAACGGGCTCGGGAGTCGGTTACATACTAGGAAGGGTTAGCACCATCGTAACGCTCAAAATTGGTACCAAATTGAATAGTTTTGTCTTAATGTCAAAAGTTTGAAAGAATTTAGGAATAAGATCTCTTTTAAAACCGTAATAATTTGAGTTAAAAAGGATAAAGATTCCTTCGCTTCAAAAGAATCTAAATATCACATCCAGCATGATTGGACACGATATCCTTAAACTTTTGTAACTAAAATCATCTTGTGATTTTCAAAACTTATTTAGAAGGATATTTTAGGTATTTAGACAAACGAGAAATCGCAACCCAGCATATTAGGGCACTACTTCCTGAATTCCTAACTACCAAAAAACATTGCCTTATTTTTAAATTCTTTTTAGATCGAATGAAATATAAAGTTTTTTAAAGTGATGATGCATTTAACATATTACAGAGGATCAATATTAAATAAATTATCCTACATGATACCTACTTTAACATTCCATGCAAATATAAAAAAATGAATAATGGCATAAATTACACAATATACGTTATCATTTTATGCATATATGATCATAGATAACATAAATATACATGCATTATCGTTACATGCAAAAATACAACGTAGAGCATAATAAATACAACAATATAAATTGCATAATATATATACAATAATATTTCATGCAAATGTAACTTAAATCAACATAAACAATTAATTTTCATGCGAATATGTAAAAACAATAACATAAAATAACAAATAGTCTATAAAAATTTAACCTACTAAAACAATACTAAAAAAATAAAAAAAATAAAAATAAATAAGCAAATTATAAACATATAAAATATAAATCAAATAAAATAAAATTAAATATATTAAAAATATTTAGGATAATATAAGAATGATAAAGGAGAATTTTTTTTAAAAAAAATGATTAATATATAAAAATCACACTATAGGATATAATAACTTCATATATTAAAAAATAATGTGCTAAATATTGATATTACACATATTTATTTAATAATAAAAATTTTAAAAAAATATGTAATTAATGAGTAATAAAATAATGTATATTTTGAAATAAAATAAAAGTAATGTAAGGAGTAATCTATGGTAAATATGTAACATATAATAAAATTCATAAACAAAATATATAATAATATAAACAATATGATAGATAATATATAAAATAATATATATATAGTAAAATGTATGTAATATAATATATAATAATGTATAATAATATAATAAATAATATACAAAGATAAATATTATATATACTTTTTATGTATAACTAATGTTTATAAAAATATATAGTACTTAAAAAATAAATTGAATTTATATAAAAAAGGATTAAAATTTAATTTAATTTAAAAAATAAGGGTTAATTACAAGTAAATGAAAAATTTTGGGCCTAATTGAAATGTGCGTTAAATTCAGAGGGACTCACTGGGCAATTAGCCCTAATCCAAAAAAACAACGTCGTTCTCAAAATAGGCTTTAATAGCCATTAGGATTAGATTGAATTAATCGTAAAAGATTGGGGTCAATTTAAAATAAAAATAAAATGAAATTGTAAATTTAAAAAATGCGAAAGGATCGATCGGGTAATTTTCCGTTTAAACGAAAACACGCGGATCTTATCCGGGTCTCGGGTCAACACGCGGATCTTGGGCTTAAACGGCGCCGTTTTGGTACTTATCAGATTAAGCAAAAACGACACCATTTCTATTATGCTATTTAAGTCAATTTTTTGGGCCCAAAACTCATTTTTAGAAACTGTTTTAAAAAAAAGCTTTGAAACTCTCTGAAATGGTAGAGGAGAGGATAGTTCGGGCTCTGGTCTCCGATTACTGGGCAGCACATGCCCCCGCGCCACACGCGCCACCGTACGCGGTGGTCGGAAGGTTAAAAAACCTTCATCTTTCCGGGCGAAACACAGGTAACATTTTCCCTTTTAAATACTAACAGCCTCTTTTTAAAAAATAATTCATAAGCATAAAAAAATAACAGAAACGAATAGATAACTGAATCACCTTTAAAAAATGCTTTTATTTCTTTCTTCACTATATATGCGTATATCTGTTTGTCTTTTTTTTGTATCTATTTCGTATATATTCAAAAAAAGAGTCCCCTGTTTTAGTGAAATCATTCGGCTTATATAGCCTCTATTTACAAGTTTGTATATTCTCTGCTCGATTATTGCCATCTTTGCTGTGCTTTTCTTTCTCTTTTTGTAGGTGATGACGAGAATATAGGCGACGATCGTGCGCTGACGACATGGATCTACCAGTGGCATGACTGGCGTGCCGATTACAGAGTGAATTCTGGGACCTTCCTCAAGTGTTTGCGGCGCCTAGGGTTTCAAAAACCCTAGGTCTTTCGTCCTTCGTTTGTAGTTTGGGCCTTTTTAGGCCACATCCATTTGTAGGTTGGGTGTAACCAGGCGTAGGGTTCTTAGGCTAAATGGGTCTTGAGTCATTAGGCCTTTAGGCCCATTTGTAAACTGGACATTATAGGCCTTAAACTTACTTTATTATTTTTATTGTTTTATTCTATTTTACGGGCCCAAGAAAATTTGGGCTATTACATATGCCAGTTTGAAAGAAAAATTCAGGGATTAGACCCTTTTTTTTAAAAACATTTATGGAAACAAGTCATTTTTGTGGGTTGCATTTGCCACATAGGCAAAAGTACACCCTGCTGGATGCACTGTCACAAAAAGCGCCTCCAACAGGGTGGGCTTACATGGTAGTAGGCCCACTGCACATATTTGTTTTTCTAAAAAAAAGCATTGTTGTTCTTCATCTTTCTGGAATTGGCCCATAACTTTTCCCGATAAGACATATATAATATCTATGGTGTACATGATCCCATAGGCTTCCATGTCGATCTATCATAACATCTATTTCAGGTGTCGTATCAGAAATGATGCATATATTAAGTCTTGGCACGCCATGCCTTCTCAAGTTAGTCAATAAGAAGTCCCATAGGCTTTCATTGTAAGACATGCTTTCCTTCTCTCTCCTACCACGTTAGCAGAAAGCACTTCCTGCAAGGAGTGTTTTTGCCACATGTATCAAAATCAATCTATCTATCTCACTAATTATTTTTTAAAAACCTTCATTGTGAAAATTTTTTACATTCCATATAGTATTTTTTGCTCAACAAGGAAATTATATTTATTAATTTGAAAGTCAAAAGCTAGTTACAAAGATTGTTTTAGAAAGTAATCCCGAAATCCAATATGCATAAAAACACACACAAAAAAAGACTTTGACAATCAAAACAAATCCATATCCAAAATCAAGATACATCAACATCCAAGATGAAAACATGCCCAATTGATCAATTCATACATTAGCTAAGGCAACTAAAAATCCTTTCAGCTCTTGCTAGACATTAGAAAATCCTTCCAAGAGCCCTTTCCCTAAATTCAAACATAAAAAAAAATACCAACATTACCTTTTCACCACTCAAATAAAACCCCTAGACTAAAGTAGAACATAATATACGTACTTCTCTTCAACAGGTTGCCAATCCCATGCATAATCCATGACGAAACCTTTATAATTAAAACTAAAATTGAAAAAATTCAAACCTTAAAAGTAGTCGAACATCCACCTCCACTCACTACAACATTACCATAAAACTCTCCTACCACAATAACCAACCCTATCTAGTCTTCCTGAACATATTTGTCTCCCTCCATCTCATCTTTCATGAAAGAATCTTCAAACTCTATGACAACAGTTTTTCCCTAACATTACCATTTTTTGAAATTTGAGATATCACCAACTTCTAGCACACTTATTAGATATTGCTCCTCTTTGCATTCTAATATCACAATTCATCAACTTTTTCAATTGGTTAGTTGTGATTAACACCACACCTTTAGAGAAATTAGAAAGATTGAGAGTGTTCTCTTCCATAGAGATAAAATCTCCCCCAATAACGTGCAATGTTTATAATGTCTCCAAGTTGTACCCATGCAAAAGCAACCCTATAATCTCTAAATTAAGCTAGAGGAAAATTGGCTATAGCTTTAATATCAATAATTGTAGAGCTAGAGATAATAAGGAGAAAACAATTTGATCCCTTAAGTTTAATACTAAACTTTTCTACATCAATTCATGATTTTTTTTAAAAAATAACAAATGGTAAAGTTTATTTCATGCAAATAGTAAAAACAATTTAGGATTTCAAAAATTATTTTTGTAAGCTATTGTTTACTTGTAAATAAACACTTAAAATAATAGCAAATTTACTTTTGGAAGCTAGTTTAACTCCAAAGAAGATTTTATGAAAGTAATTCAACACTTTCCACATAAGTTATGTCTTGTTTGGTTACCATTATTTGTCGAAAACATGTTTCATTTTGAAAAAGTAAAAAATTTACGTAGTTTCTTACTTTCTATCATTACCTTAAAGTGTTTTTTACGTAAATTTTCTAATTCTTTCATATTTTAAATACATAGCAATATGTCGTACAATTTTACTTACAGTTTTATAGTAGAACAAAGTTATTGTCCTTGTCTCTAACATGATTTACCAAATGGTTTAAAATTGATAGACCTAGGAACAGCAGCCCCAGTTCCTGTCACACCTCTTGAAGCGCTCAAGTCCAAGTACCAAAGAGAAGAAACAAGAGGGTAAGAACCTAATTTCAATAGCAGCCACACACATTCGAAATTGAACAGATAACTCTGTTAACTACCATTTTTTGTAGATATTTTGTGTTATAATCATGGTTGTCCTAAATGCTTTGCATGTAAGTTAAAGCTGCTGCCTAAATACATTAATAAATATATTGTTTTTGAAAGGCCATGCCCAAATGGAAGGATAGACAAGGTAGTCATATTTAAAAGAATTTTACAACTCTTCTAATCTATTTTTTCGCAAAAATATATCTCATTTATCAATTTTGTCTAATAATATCTCATTATTGTAGTATTATAAACATAAAGAGTTGAATTTTAATTTTTGATCACTAGAAGAGGTGGAAAAGTATGAATCGAGAGGCATTTTCCCTAGGTGTGCAAAGAAGAGAAAGGAGAATGAAGAGCAAATTGGATTATATGAACCTTTTCTAGTAAGTGTTCTGTTTTCATAAACTCTAAAACCTAAAAAAGTTTAGTTATCATATTTATTTACATAAAAAAAATTAACTTTTCCTTGGTGATGATCCTTTTGAGAGTTGAATATTTCTTCCCATGTCACTGTTTTATTGGCATTTCAACTTTTGCATGCATTGACTTATGAATGAACTGAACAATTGAATGTAGAAGAACCAAATGCTTCAACTAAGGAGATAATAAATTATGAGAATATTGAAAATATGGATACGTGTAATTCTCCAAATACGGGAATGCGTATTCCCCAAGAACAATGTCACATGACAGAACCTTGCAACAGTATGTACATGCCTAATCCTACTACTGCTTCAGCACCAAAAGGTATCTCTTTCTACTCATTTTTAAGTATATTCTACCACTAACTCCAACTTTTCAATTATCATAAAATACACATATCAAATACATGTATCTACTACCTACCCCCTCTCTCTATATATATTATTTAGAAAATATTAATTTTCTTAATCATAGTGTAAACCACCCCTAAAACATTGTACTTATGAATATTTCTTCCCATTTACACTTTAAATTCTTAAGGCTAATATCATATCTTCAACCTAAGAAATTCACCTATTAATAATAGAAATTATAAGTAAGATTATTTAGAGGACACATTTACCTGCCTATGCCTTGCTCAATCCTCATAATCTTGGAAATAATAACCTCATCGAATCAACTAGCCTTTAGCCTAAGAGCTTTTCCCGTCTGCCATGTTTCTTCTACCTCACGATATAAGACTCACTTTTTTTCAAGAAATCCAAGTCCATTTAGCAATCTTTAGAGCTATCTTTGACGTTGGGAAAAAGCCGTCCACCTGGCTATTATATATATGGATTGATGCAGCAGCCTTTACAACTAAAGTAGAAATTATTCCCTTCAGTTAACTTTGCAACTCTAACTAGGTATTGCATCTCGTCGCAATTGAGATGACTCATATTATAAATCTTCTTAAGTTGGTTTCCACTGATGAGCATTGTTGTTTTCCTTAAATCCTAAAATTTGAGAGAGTTACTTTCCATTGATAGAAGATCACCTCACGCTCGAGCAATGTTCTGGAATGTTTTATAGTTCCAAGCTTCTAAGGGAATACCACGAATCGCTACCCATGTAGTTTTATGCTTGAGAAAGGTGAAATGAAACCAATGATCTATCTCAACGAACCATTCCTTCAAATTCCATCAAGAACTATCTCCTTGACATTTTCTTGACATTAATGTCAAAGACTCCATTCTCCTTAACAATTTCAACTTCTTAAAACCCTTTCGTAATCCACACCAAGCACCTGTCCAATTGGCCAACAACCATCATCAACCTTGATGGCTTGCATATTCTCCATAACAAATTTATGAACAACACTTGGATTTTCAATCTCCTTACAGTCATAAACAGTCATAACTTGAGCCCATTTTCCATTCATCTTCATAATATGCTTCACTCTTTCTCGAAAACTTTGTTTGTTGTTGAATCTTGTAAATCCCACAAATAACTTGCACCCATAAAGCCAAAATTTTATTTTAGGAAATATAAGTTTTCTTTTAGGTTGTAAATTTGACTATGCTTAGCTTTAAACTATTTCTATTTTTCAATCAAGACTTCTGGCTCTTACGGTAAGCTTTTTTTCTTTTTTTTCTTTTTAAATTTTGTTTAATTTGAAGCTATTTCTTCATCTTTAGAAATAAGCTATTTCTATATTGTTATGCTAAGATTTAGTAAGTGTTGTTTTATTGTCTTCATTTTATAGTAATTAATATTTCAATTAAAAAAAAAGATAGGATTGAATTTCTTTCTTTGCTTTGGTCTACATAACCTTAACACAATCGAACAAAACCTAACTTAATTGAAGTTGCATTTAAGAACAAAAATAAAACTTTTTCAATTTGAAATATACGTACCTATTTAATACAAGATATTGTGATTATGGTTAAGTCATATCAATTTGTTTCATATAAACTCCCATGAATTAAGCCCATGAGATCAAAACTAAAACAAAGAGAGGAAGAATGAGAACTTGAGTCATGCACCGGTAATCTAAATAAGAGTGTATAGATTTCTATTGAACTCCACCAATCTTCCGCCTACCAACATTACCAAGAAAAAAAGCCTATTTTAGATTATTTTTTTTGTTAGGTTGCACCACTTGAAAGCATTTTGATTAAAGTAAATTAGCAATGCCCCAATAATATAAATAAGAGTGAGAGAAAAAGAGATCCCTTAAGTTTAACACTAAACTTTTCAATGTCATCACATAATTTTTTACAAATAAAAAATGGTAAAATTTATTTCATACAAATAGTGAAAACGATTTTAGTTTTCCAAAAAAATATTTTTTGAAGTAAATGAACACTTACAATTTTATTTTTGGATGCTAGTTTAAGCTTTAAAAATATTTTATGAAAATTTTTCAACACAAGGTTTTCAATATTAAACTCTTTCCATATATGTTATGTCTAGATTAGATACCCTTAAGGTTTTTTTAAGTAGGTTGTCATATTCATTTTTTACTTCTTTTATTTCAAAAGGTTAACTATTTATCACGTGTGCGTGTTTTATATAAACTATTTTAGTTTTTTACATATATAGTAGAACATAGTTATTGTCCTGACAGAATTTATTAAATGGTTTGAAACTAGTAGTCGTAGAAACAACAGGTTATATAATAGAGGCAACCCCTGCTCTACGCTGCCTCCTGAAGCTCAAGCTCCTAATCTGAAGAGAAGATATAACAAAGTAAGCATCCACACACCTGACAAACAAAAACAAATAACTCTATTAACTACCATTTTCTTACACGGGTATCTTGAATGCTTTGCATATCAGTTAAAGTCGCTGCCTGAGTTCCTAAACAATTGGATTGTTACTGAAAGTCCATGCAAAAATGGGAGGATTGATAAAGTAATTATCTTTAAATGACTTTTACAACTTTTATGATCTATTTTTCTCATATATAGGAAAATATATATCTCATGCATCACTGATGTTTGATAATATCTCATTATTGAAGAGATATCGACATAAAGAGCATAATATTACTCTTCAATCACTTCTTGAGGTAAAAAGGTATGAAACGGATGGCATTCTCCTCGTGCGTGGAAAGAAGAAAAAGGAGAGCAACGACCAAATTGAATAACCAGCACCTTTGCTAGTAAGCATGCTATTTTTTTAGGCCCTAAACAAGTTCATTTCTCATATTTCTTTACATGATTTTTTTAAAATTTTCCTTTGTAACGATTCTTTCATGATTTGAGAGTTTCTTCCCCAATCATCGTTATATTGGTTTTCAACTTTTGTAGTTATTGACTTATGGAGAAACTAGAGAACAAAATTAAGAACTAGAGGCTTCAACTATGGAGAGAACAAATTCTGAGAATATGAAAATGTCCAATCTTACTGCTTCAGCTTCAACTACAGTAAAGGGTATCTTTCTCTTTCTACTCACTTTTTAAGCATATTCTAGCCCTAACTCCAACTTTCCAGTTTTCATGAAATACCCATATCTACTATGTAGTCAAATACTCGGCAATATGATTCTGAACTAAAACACATATCTCTATATAGTACTTTTTGAGAGTTATTCAACCATGGGTTTTTCTTCATTCAGCAGGTAGTCGTGGAAGAAAGAGAGATGAAAATGTGGTGAGTTCAGAAGTAGAAGCCAGCATTGGAGTCGAACAGAATGTTGAAGCAATAATGAATCTGACCCAATAGATGTTACAATCATTGATGAAGCTGCCCTGATAGATGTTCCAATCAATGATGAAGTTGCCTCGATAGATGTTCCAATCATTGATGAAGCTGCCTTGATAGATGTTCCAATCACGTATGTTGAGAATATTAGTGATCTTGGCCACTAAAGATGACCTTTCTTATTATATACTCTACTGCTTTCATGAAATAATACACATTTAAACTGTGCGTAAACTATCAAGAGTTTGGGTTTGTAATAATTAACTTTAAGATATTACCTTTATTGGATTAATGGGTGAGAGTTTTTATTAGGATGTTTTATTGGATTTTTAACTCAAGGAAAATGAGTTGTATCCTCTCCTTGTTTTAAGAAATACTTTATTTAATAGATATATTTTGTTATCAAAATTAATTGTTAATGTAGGAAGACGTGAGTTTGAATATAATTTTATTTAAGGGTTGAAAAATGATTGAGTAATTTTAGGCATTTTATGAGTAGTTAGAATTTTGATATAAAAATTTGTTAGAATTAAGTGACCCAAATTCTTATTTAAATAAAATATGATGGAAAATAAAATAAAGTAAAATCCATATAGAACTCTTTTGTTTTATTTTAGAATAAGGTTTTTAAACCTTATTAAACTTCATCTATTTTATATTGATTAGGATAAGGTGTTTCAATCCTACTAGAATATGGCTTTACAAGCCTATAAATAGACATAGTCTATTCCCCTTGTATTTAATTCAAATTTTTTGACATAGTGAATTTTATTCTCCTCTGCCCATGGTTTTTTTCCCGAAAGGGTTTCCACGTAAAATTTGTGTGTTCTTTATTTTTATTTTATTTTATTTTTCTCAAATTGGTATCAGAGCTTCCGGGTTATTCATCTCAGTCACGGTAATGGCGTCTTTGAAGTATGAAATTCTGCTTTTGGATCGCAACACCAGATTTGAGTTGTGGCAAATTAAGATGCAGGCAGTTCTTGCACAGATGGATCTGGAGGATGCCCTACTAGGGATAGATAAGATGCCTTCGACATTAACAGATGAAGAGAATAAGCGTAAGGATCGAAAGGCGTTAACACAATTACATCTGCATTTGTCCAACGAAATTTTACAGGATGTGATGAAAGAGAAGACTGTCACTGCATTATGGAAGAGGCTAGAACAAAGATGTATGTCAAAAACTCTAACAAGCAAGTTGCATATGAAGCAGCGTCTTTATGCTCATCGTTTGGAGGAAGGTGCGTCTGTACACGAACACTTAACATTGTTTAAAGAAATTCTCTCAAACTTGGAGGCCATGGAGGTTCAGTATGATAAGGAAGATCTAGGGTTGATTCTACTTTGTTCGTTGCCCCTATCTTACTCAACCTTTAGAAACACGATTTTATATAGTCGCAAGTCTATCACAGTTGATGAGGTTTATGATTCTTTAACCTTGTATGATAAGATGAAGCATCTTGTGGTTAAACCCGACTCTCAGGGAGAGGGTCTCATTGTTCGTGGGAGACAAGATCAGAATGCTGATGATGATCACGGTAGGACACAGAAACAGAATCCTTGTGGTAAATCTAAAGGTAGATCGAAGTCTTCAAACAGAGGTAAAACTTATAACTTCTGCAAGAAGAAAGGGCACATTAAATCTGAGTGCTATAAGCTACAAAATAAGATTAAAAGGGAGGCTGCGAATCAAAAGGGAAAACAACTAGAAAATTCCAGTGAAGCTGATGTTGTAGAAGATTACAGCGATGGAAAACTTCTAGTTGCTTCTATCAATGATTCTAAAGTAAGCGAGGAATGTATACTTGATTTAGTCTGCACCTTCCACATGAGTCCTAATCGGGATTGGTTTACAACTTACGAAATAGTATCTGAAGGTTTTGTTTTGATGGGAAATAATGCTTCGTGTAAAATCGCAGGTGTTGGAACAGTTAAAGTTAAGATGTTTGATGGAGTTGTCAGAACACTTAGTGATATATGACATGTTCCAGAATTGAAGAGAAATTTAATTTTGTTGAGTACTCTTGATTCAAAATGGTACAGATATACAGCTGAAAGTGGGATTTTAAAGATTTCCAAAGGTTCCCTTGTTGTGATGAAAGGGCAAAGAAAAACTTCCAAGTTATATGTTTTGCAGGGTTCTACTGTTACTGGTGATGCAGCTGCCACTTTCTCTTCCTTTTCAGATGATGATATTACTAAAATTTGGCATATGCGCCTAGGGCATATGAGTGAGAATGGCATGGTAGAATTGAGTAAAAGAGGACTTCTTGATGGGCAAGGAATTTGCAAACTAAATTTCTGTGAGCACTGTGTTTTTGGGAAGCAAAAGAGAGTTCGATACACTAGAGGAATCCATAACACGAAGGGAATATTGGAGTATATTCATTCTGATCTGTGGGGGCCATCCAAAGTACCTTCAAGAGGTGGAGCTAATTATATGCTAACCTTTATTGATGATTTTTCCAAAAAAGTTTGGGCGTTCTTCTTGAAGCAAAAAAGCGATGTGTTTTCCGTATTTAAGTCTTGGAAAATTATGATTGAAAAACAGACGGGAAAATAGATAAAATACCTCTGCACAGACAATGGCTTAGAGTTCTATTCTGATGAGTTTAATAGATTGTGCAAGTCAGAAGGGATCATGAGACACTTGACAGTTCGTCATACTCCACAGAAAAATGGCGTTGCAGAACGAATGAACAAAACGATCATGGAGAAGGTTCGATGTATGTTGTCAAATGCCAACTTATCAAAGTCATTTTAGGCAGAAGCAGCCTCTACTGCATGTTTTTTAATCAACCGATCTCCATCCATTGCCATTGAGAAAAAGACTCCACAAGAGGTATGGTCTGGTAATCTTGCTAATTATTCTTATTTAAAGATTTTTAGGTGTCCTGCGTATGCTCATGTTGATAATGGAAAATTGGAACCGAGATCCATTAAATACGTTTTTCTTGGTTATAAAGCTGGTGTAAAAGGGTATAAGTTATGGTGTCCTGAAAATAGAAAAGTTGTGATTAGCAGAGATGTTGTTTTTAATGAAATTGTTATGCTACCTAACTTATCTCTTAAAGACTCTTCCAATAAAGAAAATCAAAAGCAGGTGGAGCATCAGATTAATACACAGTCAACTCCTCAAGCCAGAACAAAAATTGAGAATAGAGTTGCTTCTTTACCACAATACTCTATCACCAAAAACAGAACTAGAAGAGAAATTAAACCTCCAAAGAAGTATGCCGAGGCTGATCTAGTTGCTTATGCTTTAAATGTGGCTGAAGATATAGATGCGAATCAAGAGCCATCTAATTATTTAGAGGCGATTAGCTGTAAAGACTCAGAAAAAGTGGATGTTTGGTATGCAAGAAGAGATGGAATCACTCCACAAAAATAGAACATGGGACCTTGTGAAACTTCCTAAAGGTAAAAAGGTTGTTCGTTGTAAATGGATGTTTAAAAAGAAAGAACGGACTCTAGGAGTTGAAGAACCCAGATATAAAGCAAGGCTTGTTGCAAAGGGTTACAGTCAAATTCCAGGAGTGGACTTTACAGATGTGTTCTCTCCAGTTGTTAAGCATAGTTCGATTCGAGCTTTGCTTGGTATTGTGGCCATGCATGATTTGGAGCTTGAGCAGTTAGATGTAAAAACTGCATTTCTGCATGGAGAACTTGAGGAGGATATTTACATGCAACAACCAGAGGGTTTTATAGTCTCAGAAAAGGAGGACTATGTTTGCTTGCTAAAAAAGTCCCTTTACGGTTTGAAAAAGTCACCAAGACAGTGGTACAAGAGGTTTGATTCCTTTATGACTTCTCATGATTTCAAAAGAAGTAGTTTTGACAGTTGTGTTTACTTTAAGAAAAACAGTGATGGTTCTTTTGTGTATCTACTTCTTTGTGTTGATGACATGTTGATAGCAGCAAAAGATAAAGGAGAGATAAGAAATGTCAAAACCCAACTAAGTAAAGAATTTAAGATGAAAGATTTAGGACCAGCAAAGAAGATACTTGGAATGGAGATTCTCAGAGATAGAAAAGCAAGTAAATTGTACCTAAGTCAGAAGGGGTACATTGAGAAAGTTCTTTGTAGGTTCAATATGCAGAGTGCTAAGCCTGTTGGTACTCCTTTAGCAGCCCATTTCAGACTTTCGTCGGTTTTTTCTCCATAATTAGATGCTGAGATTGAGTACATGTCTCATGTTCCATACTCTAGTGCAGTGGGATCTCTCATGTATGCTATGGTTTGTTCACGTCCAGATTTATCATATGCAGTCAGTGTAGTTAGTAGATACATGAAAAATCCCGGTAAAGAACATTGGAAAGTAGTTCAGTGGATTTTAAGATACTTACGAGGTACTACTGATGTTTGCTTACAGTTTGGAAGAACTAGAGATGGAGTCATAAGGTACGTTGATGCTGATTTTGCTGGAGACCTTGATAAAAGAAGATCTCTCACAGGTTATGTCTTTACAATCGGAGGTTGTGCAATCAGTTGGAAAGCCACTTTGCAGTCTACAGTTGCTTTGTCTACCACTGAAGCTGAGTACATGGCGATTACTAAGGCTTGTAAAGAAGCTATTTGGTTGAAGGGACTCTTTAGTGAACTCAATGAAGACCTTCAAATCAGCACAGTATTTTGTGACAGTCAGAGTGCCATCTTTCTTACAAAAGATCAAATGTTTCATGAGAGAAGAAAACACATTGATGTTCGGTATCATTTTGTTCGTGATATTATTGCTCGTGGTGATATTGTTGTGAGCAAAATTAGTACTCATGAAAATCCTGTAGATATGATGACTAAGTCACTTCCTATAACCAAATTTAAGCATTGCTTAGACTTGGTTGGTGTTCATTGTTGAAGTTAAACCCTTAAGGGGTTTTATGGAAAATGTGGAGAACTTGTTTATTGAAAGTTCGCAATGAAGAACTTGTTCATTGAGAATTTGTGTCAAGGTGGAAATTGTTAGAATTAAGTGACCCAAATTCTTATTTAAATAAAATACGGTGGAAAATAAAATAAAAGTAAAATCCATATAGAACTATTTTATTTTAGAATAAGGTTTTTAAACCTTATTAAACTTCATCTATTTTATATTGATTAGGATAAGGTGTTTCAATCCTACTAGAATATGGCTTTACAAGCCTATAAATAGACATAGTCTATTCCTCTTGTATTGAATTCAAATTTTTCGACATAGTGAATTTTTCTCAAAATTAATATTGTAAATGTATTTTAAATGAAAATATGATTTTTTTTAAAAATTAGCTGATTGAGTTTTAGTTCGACTGGTATCAGCATTGTTGTTAAGAGAACGTGGGTTTGAGTGTGTTGAAGTATATTATTCTCCTATTTAAGGGTTGAGGAGGGGATATAAGTAATTTTAGGCATTGTATCAAAAAGAGCAGATAGAAAAAAAAACCTATAATGAGATTAATGTTATAAAAAATAAAATAATTTTATTTTTTAGAAAAAACAATTCCACTTTAGTTAGGTAATTTTATTTTGTTTCGCAATGATATAATTCTATTGTGTATATATATAAAGTATTTCGGGTGTTTTCAAGTATACTTGTATATAAACTTTGCCACTCTATCTCTTTCTTTAGGCTTGGGAGACTGAATTTTTAATGGTTGTTATTAGTGAGCGTTCGATCGAACTGAATCGAATGAAAAAATTTTGAGTTAATCGAGTTGACAAATCTTATTTTATCATCCTAATTTGATTTGAATTTTTCTCAAATCGAGTCTAGTGAGATGAAAATCGAGCGAGTATATTTGTTCAAGTTAAATTAAAAAAATAACTATTGGTCCGCATAGCCACTATTACCCACCATAATCAAATTTGTTATTAATTTTCATCCCCTCATAATATATTTATTAATCTTTTATATACGAGTTAGCTTCTTTGATTGCTTAGTTGCTTTAATTATCTTCTGATTCTTGTCACCAAGTATTTTGAAATTTAAAAATATATTAAATGTAAAAAATGTGATTTTTTAACAAAATTTATTTTAAAGATAAAATGTGAAATTGATACCAACAGAAAATTTTAACATGAGTATTTTATGTCATCATCAATAAATCAGTTTTAACACAAATTGATAATGATTTAACATGATTAAACAATTCAATAATATAAATAGTACAAAACATGAAATCTAATTCAATAATATAAATAGTAGACATAAGTTCGAAAAAAAATTGAGGGTTTAGTGGAAAGTAAAAGTTTTAGTGGAAAGAAAAAGGGAAAATCGTTTTGGGGGGGTTTGCGAGAAGAAAATTTTTTGGGAGAAGTAAAAGGGAATTTTTTTTTGAGGGTTTGGGGGAAATAAAATTTGTTAAGGAAAGTAAGTTCTAGGGGAGGTAAAAGAAAAAAAAGTTTTGGAGATTTGGGGAAGTAAAATATTTGGAGAGAAAGTAAAAGGGTTTGACCCTTGAAGGGGGAGGGAAGTAAAAGAGTTTCATATTTAGTTTATTCAAATTTAAAAATTTAACTTGATTCGAATTTGAAGTTCTAAAAAATATTCAAGTTGATTTGATTAACTGGATTCGAATAATTTAAAATTCTAACTTTTCTAAATTTTTTTCGAGTTAGAATCAAATTTTACTTATCCTCTTTAGATTAATATTTTATAAGATTATGGTTTGTTGAGAAGGGAAATCTTCTTTGCTTCTTTTACTGGTATGGAGGACATGGTGCAGTGCAAGGGCAAAACTTTTACTGTGCCTAAGCTCGCCCTCCCTGCCTCATCATTCCACCACCGATTGTACCACCTTTAAATTACATTCTTTAAATATCCTATAAAAATATTTGTATTGTTTTGTTTTATAAAAATATTTGTATTGTTTTGTTTTATTTTAGACTTATAAATATTAAAATAAGAGAATCAGTATGTGAACACGAAACTTGAGCCCAAAAACTTAGTTTTGTTTGAATGAGTCAATTCTTCTCCCCTTCACGTGATATTAGTTCTAGTTTGGTTTTTCTTTTTTCTTTTCATTATTTCATTTTTAATTGTTTTAGTAAAATTAGATTACTTGATTTTCTAGATTTTTTTTAATGTTAGAATCAAATCAGTTCATTTTCCATTCTCTTCAAAACATCATCTACTCTCACAAAAAAAATAATTTTGTAATCTTAGTTGAGTATTTTAATTGTTTCGTTCTTTCTTGTTCTTTGTTTTCCTACTTGTTAACAAAAGCGCTTGTTGAATTTTAGATGATATACAAATTTACGAAACATCCTTAAAGACAATGATATTAAGGTTGAAGTTGCAATCTATAACACCCCAAACTCAGCCTAGACGTTATGGCTAGATCTGGCGATATCATATGGAATGGAATTTGTAGTCTAATTCATCAAGTGAAAACCCTTCCATTTTATTAGTCTTTAATTAACTCAGGAAAAACGCATGTTCATTATACGATTCAAAACATGATCTTTTTAGCGGAAACTTGTGAACTTTTTATTTTAGAAAACCATTTACTTTAGGAAAACTTTAATTTCGAGAAAACGTCGTGTATTTGTAGTGATAAAACTGGAAAACAAAGTGTTATCCCAAATTTAAACAAAAACCCGTAATGGCCATGATACATCAAAATTTCCCAAATAAAAATTAAAACCTTAATAAGCATAAAACCGTAAATTTTTCATGAGGCAGAAATAGTGGTCACCGTCGAGTCCCCCGATGCTCTGATCCATTTAATCTATGGATTACCTAAACAGATCAAACAGAAAAAGGGTAAGTTTTCGCAAACTCAGTGTGTAATCCCCACAGAATACGTGCACACAGCATAATATCAAAAATCAATCATGTATATACAGTTTGAGCATATGTCCGAAACAGAACCAATGTGGGCCTTAGCCCTCTCAGAAACAAAATCATATATAAATTAGGGCCTTAGCCCAACTCAAATATAGAATGCAGATCAGAATATCAGAATCCTACCCACCATCCTCTACACACCATCTCCGTCCAGCCCTACACACCATGTGGGGATATAATCAACCCACCCATCCCTTCACACCATACTGTACCGAATTACGGCACATAAGCAGAATAGTGCAGCTGAGCTACTAGGTAACAGGCTTAAAGCCTTCCAGAAACTTCCTCCGAGGTATCGTCAACCCCACACCAATGCAATGCATCATACAAATATGGCATGTTAAAATGCAATTTAATAGATCATACAATCGGTCAGAAACTTATGCTAAAAGTAGATGCTGACTACATACATCACATAGTCAGATCACAGAATCAGGGGTCTAAGTAATGCTTACCGACACTACAATAGGTCACAGTTGACTTGGGCGAGCCGTGCAACCTTACAGATCATTTCATAAAAATGGGCTCACACCCATGTGGCCTACCCGTGTGGCCCACACGACCCAAATTGACCTTGGCCATGTGGATCACAAGGCCTGGCCCAAAAATCTCACACACCCATTAATTCGCCTGTGTGGGCTGACATGCCCGTGTGGCCCACACGGCCTAATTGGTAGAGCCCGTGTGTCGTACATGGCCTTGCCCGGCCATCACACAACCGTGTCACTAGCACAAGGCCTGGCTCGTCGATCACAAGGCCGTGTTGTGGGTCACAGCCTTTCACACGGCCTACCACACGGCTATGTGGCATCGACAGACTTATTTTTTTCTTCCGCCGTTTCTCATTTTTTATGTTTCCTGGTACACACCTGGTCTATTTTCGATGCTCTCGCAACTCCGAGCACTACAGTACCTAAATTCGTCCAAAATATCACTCAATTAACACTTAAATCGGCACTTAAGCGTAACCCAAATAAGGTCTATAAGCAATAACCTATCGGAACACTTACCAACAACAACCCAAAATTGTTAACAATCAACCTTCTGCAGCAACTTCAGCCAACTCTTGTTCTTCACCTACCCAAAAATTGAAAGGTCAATCTCCTTAGCAACTCAACTATGAAACCATAAATAATAATAACGAACACTTACCGATCGAATGCGTTTCACTGATTGAGCAAAGTAAAGGTACCAATACAAAATAAAAATCAAAAGAGGAGGGGAAGGGGAATGAAGTTATGACAGTTCGACAAAAGAGAACAGAAATCATCAGGGAGATGAGAATTTTGGGAGGAAACCGAATTTTTTGAAAATAAACTCCACAAAAGAAAATGTCAGGTTTTCTTAATAACCTCTTTAATCAACAATCCCTTAATTTCCTCCCCCCACTTTCCATTACACATCCACTACTCAAGAACCCTGTTTGACTGAAACTCTCTCTCTCTCAGTCAACGAGCAAAAATAAACACCCTTGCCCATGCTGGGATTCGAACTTTAAACCTCCAACACACCAACACACATCTTAACCACCAGACCAGCAGACCCATTCTTTTATGTTATTATCCCTAATTAAACATAAGCCTATTGAGCAATGTTAAGGCTTTGTTCAGGAAAATACCAAAATTTACCCAAGCTAAGGCTTGAACTTGGGACCTCACACATACACCCAGTACACTTAACAACTGAAGCAGATACACAGTTGTCATAAATTCACAAAAACAAAAACATAAATTTTGGGGCGTTACAACTCTACCCCCTAAAAGGAAATTTCGGATTCAAAATTTTCTTGATCAGAATAGATGAGGATACTGCTGGCGTATTGCATCCTCAGGCTCTCATGTAGCCTCCTCAGTGCTATGATTCCGCCACAAGACCTTTACTAAAGGAATGGATTTCCTCCTCAGAACTTTAACGTTGCGATCTAGAATCTGAACTGGCTCCTCCTCGAAGGTCAGATCTGGTCGAACCTCAATCTCCTCTACAGGAAGAATATGTGTGGGATCAGATGGTAGCTCTTCAACATCGAGACATGAAACACATCGTGGATACAGTCTAACTCTGGAGGTAGTACCAACTAATAAGCAACTGGTCCCACTCACTTTAGAATATGGTACAACCCAATAAATCTAGGGCTCAGCTTGCCCTTACGACCGAACCTTAGAATGTTCTTCCATGGCGAGACCTTTACAAACACGAAATCCCCCACAAAATACTCTATCTTGCACCTCTTTAGATCTATATAAGATTTTTGCCTGTCCGATGCCGCTTTCAGTCGATCTCGAATCAACCTAACCTTATCCTCTGTCTCAGAGACCAACTCAGGACCTAGAACACGTCGCTCGCCCAACTCAGTCCAGCATAAAGGAGTGCGACACTTACGACCATAAAGTTCCTCATAAGGTGCCATTTGTATACTAGATTGGTAACTATTATTGTAAGCGAACTCTGCCAATGGAAAATACTCCTCTCAACTTCCTCGAAAGTCAATCGCACAGCTCCTCAACATATCCTCCAATATTTGAATCACCCTCTCAGATTGACCATCTGTCTTAGGATGGAAAGCAGTACTGAAATCCAACCTTAAACCCAGAGCCTCATAAAGCTTCTTCCAGAATCAAGATGTGAAACGTGGATCCATATCAGAGATGATTGACACGGGTACCCCGTGAAGTTTCACTATTTCTGATATGTAGAGCTTAGCCAATTTCTGTAGAGAGAAGTCCATCCTGACCGGAGTGAAGTGAGCAGACTTGATCAATTGATCCACAATGACCCATACAGAATCCTTCTTAGTGGGTGTTAGAGGCAACCCACTAACGAAGTCTATTGTTACTCGCTCCCATTTCCACATTGGTATCTTAACCGGCTGTAGCAAACCCGAAGGTAACTGATGCTCAGCCTTAACTTACTGACAAGTCAAACAGTGAGAAACAAAATCAGTGACCTCACACTTCAACCCTGACCAGCAATATAACTCTCGGAGATCTCGGTACATTTTATTTTCACCAGGATGCATAGCATAAGGGTTACTATACTCTTTTCTCAAAATCGATTGTCTCAAATCCTCATCGTTTGGTACACAAATTTGACCACAGAAACATAGTATCCCATCACTGTTCAACGCAAAATTCATAGTGTTACCACACTCAATTTGTCTAAAACGAAGACCGAAACACTCATGCTCCAACTGTTTAACCTTAATCTAATCTATCCAAGTCGGTTTAACCTGTAGCTCAGCCAATAAACTACCATCATCAAATAACCTGAGGCGAGCAAACATCGCCCTCAGATCAGCCACAGCCCTACGGCTCAACGCATAGACCACCACATTGGCTTTACCAGGATGATACTCGATATTGCAGTCATAGTCTTTAAGTAGTTCAACCCATCTATACTGCCTAAGATTCAACTCCTTCTAGGTGAGGAGATATTTGAGGCTCTTGTGATCAGTGTATATAGTACACTTCTAACCGTACAAATAGTGCCTCTAGATTTTTAAAGCGAAGACAACCGCTGCCAACTCCATATTGTGCATTGGATAGTTAGCCTTATGAGTCTTGAGCTGCCGAGACGCATAAGCAACTACCTTTCCTTCTTACATCAGAACACAACCTAGACTCACATGCGACGCATCACTATATACTACGAAGTTTTTACTGGGCTCAGGCTATATCAGAACAAGAGCGTGAGTTAAAACCGTCTTGAGCTTATCAAAGCTCTCTTACTGAGCATCAGTCTAAACGAAAGAAACTCCCTTACGAAATAGCTTAGTCATCAGAGCTGCTATAAAAGAGAACCCTTCTACGAAACGTCGATAGTATCCTGCCAGCCCCAGAAAGCAGCGGATCTTAGACACATTCTTCAGCTATTTCCAACCCAACACAACCCAATCTTACGAGGATCAACTCGTATCCCCTCAGCAGAAGCTACATGTCCTAGAAATGTCACTTCCCGAAGCCAGAACTCACACTTGCTGAACTTCACATACAACTGTTTCTCACGCAGAATCTATAGAACCACTCTGAGATGCTCATCGTGCTCATCCTCTATCATAGAATACACCAAAATGTCGTCAATAAACACCACCAAAAACTGATCTAGGTAGGGCTGAAATACTCAGTTCATTATATCCATAAATGTAGTCAGTGCATTAGTCAAACCAAAGGGCATAACTAGGAACTCGTAATGTCCATATCGAGTCCTAAATGTCGTCTTATGCACATCGGCCTCCTTGACTCTCAACTGATGGTAAGCCAAACATAGATCAATCTTAGAAAACATAAAAGCCCATCTAAACTGGTCGAATAAGTCGTCTATCCTCAGAAGTGGGTACTTGTTCTTAATCGTTAGCTTATTCAGCTATCGATAATCGACGCACATCCTCATCATCCCATCTTTCTTCTTTACAAATAGAACATGTGCTCCCCATCAAGACACCATAGGATGAATAAACCCACGGTCTAATAGCTCCTGAATCTAAGCCTTAAGTTCTATCAGCTCTTTCGATGCCATTTGGTAAGGGGCGATAGACACCGGAGCTGTGCAAGGAAACAACTCAATCTCAAACTCTACATTACGGCTCAGAGGTAACCCTGGTAACTCCTCAGGAAGCATATTTGGAAAATCCCTCACTATTCTGATGTCCTTAACCGAAGAGTCCCCAGAATTAGAAATACTAACGTAGGCCAAGAATGCCTCACACCCTTTCTGAACCAACTTTTCCGCTACCAAAGCTGAGATCACATTAGTCAAGTAGTCACGACATTCCCCAATTATAACTACCTCAATATCCTCTTCGGTTCTCAACACAACCCTTTTTCTCATACAATCTAAACTTACTTGGTGCTTTACCAATCAATCCATCCCCAATATCAAATCAAACTCCCCAAACAGAAGCTCTATCAGATCAGCCCGAAATATTGTCCCTTGGACCTCTAATGGAACGTCTCTAAACAATTTACTTACTTGGTTGAACTGTCTCAATGGACTCACAACAGTCACCTGGCTAGAAGTACTCTCAACCGGAATGCTCAATGTTTCAGACATAGTACTAGCTACGTATGAGTATGTACAGCCTATGTCTATCAGTGCAAACTAAGGTACATTAAAGATTAAAAACATACCCATAATGACGTCCAGAGCATCTTTGTCCTCACGACGACAAGCAACATAGACCAAAGCAGGCTGTCTCACCTCAGTCGATCCAACACCTCAACCTAGTGCTCTCTGTCCTTACCCAAGCCATTACCACCCCTGGCCTGACCTCAGCCCCTAGATGGCTACTGAACTACTCTCGGCGGTTGTGCAGTCCTAGTAACTGGAGCTTGCATCTGATCACTTCTCAATGGACAATCTCTCACACGATGCTCTATAGATCCACATCTCAGACATCCCTAGTAATCCTCCAACACTCGGCTGGATGGTGTCTACCACAATGTCCACAAGGTAAGACCCCAGAAGGTGTAGCAGGAGGCCCCACTCTCACTGGCCCATTAGATCTGGCCTTTCTCTTAGGTCTCATCGCAGCACTCGAGGGCTCAAATTCCCTCTTATTCTTTCATTTCTCTTTGTTCTGGAACTTAGCACGCTTAACCTCCTCAGTAATCTTGACCTTCTCGACCAACATGGCAAACTCATGCTCCCTCTGCGAAGCTATCAGCACCCTTAGGTTATCCCTAAGACCGTCCTCAAAACGAACACATCTCTCATATTCAGTCGCTACCATGCCTCACGCATAACGGCCCAGTCTCAGGAATTCGACCTCATATTCAGCCACTGATCGGTCTCCCTGGGTGAGATTAAGGAACTCATGCCTCCTAGCATCAATGTAGCTGGCTCTCACATACTTACCCTAGAATGAAGTCTTAAAATAATCCCAGGTCAATCGGTCGGGCTGAGCGCACTCCTTAATCATGAGCCACCACTGGTATGCCTTATCACGCAGCAGAGAAACAACCCTCTTAAGCTTCTACTCGGCAGTGAAATCCAGGTCATCCATAATTCTTTCCGTGGCCTCCATCCAATATTCTGCCACGTTAGGGGTGACTCTAGCGACACCCCTGAATAACTCAGCGCCATTGGACCGGAGTCATTTCGTAATCGACCCTCAGCCCCCAGAACCAGTATTGGGTCAATGACCCTCTCCAAAATTTGTAGCATGACTTGAGACAGTGCGTCGTCCCCAGCCGCATGATCATGAGACCTAAACCCAATCTCTATCGTAGGTGATACCGGCATCTCACTAGTATCCAAATTCGAAACAGTAACAAATGCCAAGGACTCAGATCGAGCCCTCTATGGCCCCTACCACGGCCTGTAGTACCCCGTTCATGAGTACCACGTGTGCTTTCAGTGTTTATTAATAGATATTTTATGCAGTACAGTATCAGAAGTTTAGAGTCTGTTATCGCGAATCGTAGTCTTGCTACTGGTTTCAGTTTACACTTCCTAGAGTGTTTTCAGTATGGTACACTACTTAAAGTAGTTTCAGAATATTCTAATCATATTTTCAAACAATTTTAAATAGAGTTTTAGAGAACTTACAGGATCGACGCTGGAGACCCAGTGTACCACATACTTATTTCAAAAAATATTTCAATTTATTTACAAATCATTTCTTTAAAACCAATATTTAAAACCCAAATCCACAGTCGAGTTTTGCAACCAGGCTTTGATACCACTAAATGTAACACCCGAAACTCGGCCTAGACGTTACGGTCGAATCTGGCGATATGACATGGAATGGAATTTGTAGTCTAACTCATCAAGTGAAAACCCTTCCATTTTATTAGTCTTTAATTAACTTAGGAAAACGCATGTCGTTATACGGTTCAAAACGTGATCTTTTTAGCAAAAACTTGTGAACTTTTTATTTTAGAAAACCGTTCATTTTAGGAAAACTTTAATTTCAAGAAAATGTCTTGTATTTGTAGTGATAAAATTGGAAAATAAAGTGTTATCTCAAATTTAAACAAAAACCCGTAATGGCCATGATTACATCAAAATTTCCCAAATAAAAATTAAAACCTTATTAAGCAAAAAACAGTAATTTTTTTATGAGGCAAAAGCAGTGGTCAACGTTGAGTCCCCTACTTCTCCGATCCATTTAATGTTGGGATTACTTGAACAGATCATACATAAAAAGGGTGAGTTTTTGCAAACTCAGTGTGTAATCCCCACAAAATACGTGCACACAGCATAATATCTGAAATCAATCATGTATATATAGTTTCACCCTGAGCCCGTTATAGAATCAATGTGGGCCTTAGCCCTCTCAAATACAGAATCAAATATAAATTAGGGCCTTAGCCCACTCAGATACAGAATGCAGATCAGAATATCAGAATCCTACCTACCATCCTCTACACACAATCTTCGTCCAGCCCTATACACCATGTGGGGATATAATCAACCCGCCCATCCCTACACACCAAACAGTACCGAATTGCGACACATAAGTAGAATAGTGTAGCTGAGCTGCCAGGTAACAGGCTTAAAGCCTTCCAGACACTTCCTTCAAGATATCATTAGCCCCACCCTGATGCAATGCATCATACAAATGTGGCATGTTAAAATACAATTTAACAGATCATACAATCGGTCAAAAACACATGCTAAAAGTACATGCTGAATACATACATCACATAGTCAGATCACAGAATAGGGGTTTAAGTAATGCTTACCGACCCTACGATAGGTCACAGTCGACTTGGGTGACCCGTGCAACCTTATAGATCATTTCAGAAAAATGGGCTTACACGCCCTTGTGGCCTGCCTGTGTGGCCTACACGGCCCAAATTGACCTTGGGTCCACACGGCCTGGCCAAAATCTCGAATGCTCGTGTGATTCACCAGTGTGGGCTCACATGCCCGTGTGGCCCATACGGCCCAATTAGTCGAGCCCGTGTGTCACACATGGCCTTACCCAGCCATCACACGGCTGTGTCACGAGTACACGTCCTACACGGCCTGGCTCGTTGATCACACAGTCGTGTTGTGGATCAAACCCTTGCACACGGCCTACGGAACGGTCGTGTAGCGTCGACAGACCCATTTTTGGCTTTTCTTGTTTCTCATTTTTTGTGTTTTCGGGTACACACCTGGTCTCTTTTCGATGCTCTCACAACCCCGACCTCCCCAATACCTAAATTCATCCAGAATATCACTCAATTAATACTTAAATCGACACTTAAACGTAACCCAAATGAGGTCTACAAGCAATAACCCATCGGAACACTTACCAACAACAACCCGAAATTGTTAACAATCAACCCTCTGCAGCAGCACCAGCCAACTCTGGTTCTTCACCTACCCCAAAAATCGAAAGGTCAATCTCCTTAACAACTCAATTACGAAACCCTAAATAACAATAACGAGCACTTACCGATTGAATGCGTTTCCCTGATTGAGTAAAGTAAAGGTACCGATACAAAATAGAAAACGAAAGAGGAGGGGAAGGGGAATGAAGTTATAGCAATTCGGCAAAAGAGAAGAGAAATCGTCAGGGAGATAAGGAATTTGGGACAAAACAAAATTTTTTGAAAATAAACTCTGCAAAAGAAAATGCCAGATTTTCCTGATAGCCCCCTTAATCTACAATCCCTTAATTTCCTCCCCCACTTCCCACTACACATCCACTACTCAAGAACCCTGTTTGACCGAAACTCTCCCTCTCTCTCAATCAATGAGCAAAAATAAACTCCCTTGCCCATGCCGGGATTCGAACTCCAAACCTCCAGCACACCAACACACATCTTAACCACCAGACGAGCAGGCCCATTCTGTTGTGTTATTATCCCTAATTAAACATAAGCCTATTGAGCAAAGTTAAGGCTTTATTCAGAAAAATACCAAAATTTTCCCAAGCTAAGGCTTAAACTTGGGACCTCTCGCACACACCCAGTACATTTAACCACTGAAGCAGATACACAGTTGTCATAAATTTACAAAAACAAAAACACAAATTTTGGGGCGTTTTGATTGCTAATATTCACCATCCAATCTCTTCATCAGCATTGTACCCTATCAGACAAGTCTTTAACACTAGTTTAAGCACACCCTAACACGAGCATATTGTCCTTATACATGCTGGGTAGACTTGGTCTCTAACACTAGGTTGAAAAGAAGATTTAAGACACCAAATTTTAGGCAAAAGGAGAAAGTACCTACATTTAATAGCCACTAGGCTTATTTGCTTTTAATAAATTTCTATATGGATGCACAAAATTAAGGTTCTATTCTTCCTACTACATCAATTTTATTTTTATTTTAATAATTCATGAAAATCGTTTGAGAAATTCTATAGAAACATGCCAGACATAAAAGGAACAATTTTTGAGGAACTTGAAAATAAAGTTTAAACCTCTTTGAGTAGGTAAAAATAATTTATAGCATACAAGTTTGAATTTATATATGATAATTTTGATTTTTAAAGAACATGGGGTTTTCATGAAAGAGGGAGTCATCATTGATCTTTTTCTAGACACCTATAAAATCATATTTTAAAATAAAAAATTTAAGTTTCTTTTTAAAAAAAATAATTTTGGGTTTACGTTAAAGTTTGAAAAGAAATTCAATAATCAATTATGGTTGATGGAAGTTTTAGCATTCTCGTAACTTCTAAAATTGATATCTTATTAAATATATGTTATCTTAATTTTAAAAAATACAAGTTCAACTCAATATTTTATTATATTTGAGAAAGTATTCAAAACTTTAGTAAAAAAATATTTTGATTTATTTAAGAAGTAGTTGAAGCAGTCAGGATGTTATAAGTTTAAATAAGTTGTTTTTCTTTAGTTTCTACTAAGAAAAAGAAAAACTTAATGCCATGAACTTAATACTTATAGGCTATCCATCATAACTTAAGTCTTACTACATTTCTACACACATAAACCTATACAAACTAAATGATATTCCCATAAACCCATAAAATTTAACATCTTACTAGATCAAATAGCAAAGTTATATAACCGGTATGGTAAGAGGAGCATAATATCTCTCATATGCTTACATGTCACCCTAGCATAGTTGGTAGAACTAGGCAGCTAAAGGAGAATGGAACAAAAGTTTTTATTCTATTTATTTCTTATCCATTACAAAAGTTTGGGAGTCGCTCTTGCATTTTCTCTTCTTTCCAGGTGTTGTTATAAGAGCCTAACAAAGCCCTGAAATGTAGCCATGTTGAATCAAAACGTGGTCGAGTCAATGCAAACGTAATTTCTCGACTGTTACAGGCAACGTGGACTATGCACAATGTGTTGGACAAAACAAATTAGTGAATAAAATATTTAAATATAAATAAACACATATTTATATGTAATGTATAATATAAATAGAATAATTTATAATTAAGTTGTCAAATATGTAAATCAATAAAAACCGTAACAAAAGTTGAAATCAAAAATAAGAATAGAGAATCTACTAAACGTTGAGGCTTGCTTAACAAAGTTTCCTTAAGGCAGGTTCGACCGCTCTTATGGTACTTGGAGAATGTTGGTCGAATGTCTCCCAGGATACAACAACACAATGATCAAAGCAGTAGCACCTCTGCAGCAATCAACGAACAAATATTGCCTTTTTCTATCATTGGAATGTTAGAAAATATGGAGAGGAAAAGAAGAATTTGATAGCAAAATAAGTTCAGTGTGAGAGGATATCAGTGTGGAGAAATTCTTCATATTCATAGCCTTTTATAGGAATTTAGTATAACAGAATTTTGGAAATATCCACAAAATAAAATAAAATAAGATAAATGTCCTTATATAAATAGATAATGTCTAGTAAAGAAAAATAGTTTCGTGTTGGGCTAAAATATTCACAGGCCTATTTTGAACCCGATCAGTTCAAACATTTCGCGTCGCCCACGTCATGTGGGTGCGCTCCAACCCGTCAAGTTTGAACTTGCACCCCCCGCCTGAGCGCAAGGTAGGGTTCCAACCTTAGTCATTCAATCACCCTTCAAGAGGGCTCCCATAAATATACACATCTCACACTTGGTATTTAACCAATGTGGGATCTAAGCTTTTACTTTTCCTCAACAAATGTTTCCAAGTAGCTTAATTTGAGCATCAATTTCTCATTCATCACTCAACCATTTTGAGCATATGATATACCGTTTTAAAGGTCTCTTGGAGTAGTATATGAAACCATAATTTTATGATTTAACTCTCCACCTTTACCTACTGAGAATATACCTCAAATTTCCCATAATATGCCATTTTTCCAACAATTCCCCACATGAATGAAAATTGATAGTTTATCAAAAAAACATTGACTCGATGTGGTGATAGAACCTACGATCGGTAGTTGTATAGGATAGGTAGGTATCCACCCTTGAACCTTCCCTTCTGAAAGTATATTTACTTTACTAGCTGACCAGTAGACGTGATGTCCTTAAACTGTTTTGCCTTTTGTGTAAATGATGATGTACCTCACATAACTACCTCACTGGAAAGGTTTTAGTTCTCATGGGTATGTTCATATAGCTGTGAACATCTCATGGTTCTGCAATGGTTTGAGAGAACTATGCCCCAATAGTCTTCTTGAAGAGACCCCACTTTACTCTCACATAGGTGACTTATGTTATTCAGCTCACTGAAACACATAATGGTCATTAAAAGCATTGCTTAACCTATCTCATTTTTAGTTACTATTTACATCATAGGAACGAACTTAGGATAAGTACCCCCACAGTGACCTCACAAGGTCTATACAATTAGGTTGTCCCTTTGAACTTAGATATTGGGATCTCCAGTCAACTAGGTAGGATTTTCCTTCACATAGTGCCTTTTATTTTCATGGGCTTTAATCTCATTCCTTTCAATGTTTTATCAACATGATATCATTTATGCATTTAGTTAGTGGATCTGTAATGTTATCTTTTGATTTTAAAAAATCAATCGAGATAACTTTGTTTGAGATTAGTTGTTTAACGATATTGTGTCGACAATGCATATGTCTTGACTTATCATTATATGTTAAGTTAGCAAGACACCCCTACTTTTTCAAGTGGTTGTAGGATGGTTTTCTGCCTTTCCATAAATCATATGGTGTCTTGTCCCTTTTTCTTGTGGGGCACCTTATTTAAAAGGTAATTAAATCATAAAAACGCTCTCCCCCCACATTTCCTATGATAACTTAGAGCTTTTTAGCAGTACGTTCATCTTTTCCTTTAGAGTCTGATTTTCCTGCTCGACTACTCTATTTGAGGAAAGTATGGTTGTGTTACTTCATTAATAATGTCATGTTGTGTATAGTATTCAAATGATTCAACATATCCACCACCACGATCACTTAATCTTTTTATTAAGTTGGTTTTTCAACTTCTTGCTTATAGATTTATTCTCTATAGCTCCGCCTTTGCTCTTAAGCAAATATACGTAGCAATGAAGGTAATAAAATTATTTATTCCTTTCTCTTGTCTGAACAAGCTTTACAAGTATTGCTATTTATTAGATCTAGTGGTTTTTGACCTTGTTAATTTTGTCTCAACACATGTTTCACATTTATAATTATAATTATTGTGAAACGAAAGAATGTGCTCTAAGTTAATTAATGTACATAAAGTATCATAATTAACAAGTCCAAGCCTACTATGCCATAAATTAAATGGCTTAAGCATATAAACACAAAAAGAAGCAACATTATTATTCATAGTTTTACTTTTACAGAGTTTGCATTTAGTTTAATACATATCCCTTCCCACAAACATTCCCCCTTTAGAAAGAACATTCTTATTCATAGTTCTTGCGTATTTTAGGCACATAGTCCATGTTAGACACTTCCTTAGAAATTTCTTCCACAACATCGGCCTCGTTAGCTCTAATTTTCTTGGGTATCCTACAGTAGGATGACTTGTGCCCCATCTTGTTGCAATTGAAGCATTTTCCTTGAAATTTTTGCTTATTGGAAACATCACCTTTTGGATACAGTTTAGACCCATCCTGCGGTTGTTTTCCTGATCGCGTGATTCATAACAAATAATAAATATTTATAATGAAGATCAAACCTAGACTAACTATTATCACGACAAAAAGGCAAGCGCACCTATCGAACAATAGGATAGTAATAGCAAGACTGGGATATCGTACCCAAGGGAACCAAAAGTACTAGTAATAACTCTCTTTTTATTATCTAACCTAGAAATAAAAGGGTTTGTTTATTAAACTAATTATTTAAACTAATTAACTAATTTAACTAAAGCAAAGAGAAAATTTGGAAAAAGACTTGAAGAGAAGCAATTGATAAAGACGACACCCAAGGAGGACACTACCTAGATTTCACTTGTTATCTGACTCTAAACCGGACGATTTATTCATTTGACTTGTTCCGTAGAGATCCCTAAGTTAAGTTATTATCCCTATTCAAGACTAATAACGTCTAATCCCTAGATTGAATAACCGAGACTTTTCTCTAATTAACACTCTAGGGTTGCATTAACTCGATCTATGGATCTCCTTATTAGGTTTTACCCTAATCTGGCAAAATCTCGTAACCCTATTTCTAGGCATTCGATCAACTCCAATTAATTATGCCAAATCTACTCTTAGGCAGGGTCTATTCGTCCTCTGCATAAGCACATCAAATCATGAATTAATACATGGAATATTAACTCAAGCATTAAGAACACATAATTAAGAACAAATCAAGTATTTATCATACAGTTCAGATAATAATAACAAGATCCATCATAGGTTTTATCCCCCTTAGGTATCTAAGGGGTTTAGTTCATATTAAAATAAGAGTACATCTCAAGAGTATGAAAATACCAAAACATAAAGAAAACTCTAAAACCTCTGAAGGAATTCTGAGAGAGAGCTTCAGTCTTGGAGTAGCTCCGACTTTTGAGATGGATCGTCTGGCTTCCTTCAAGTAATTCCCGGCATGTGGTTTTATATTCCAGAAAAGTTCTGGAAAGAGTGGCCCCTTCTAGGTTACACTTAAGGTGTTTATATAGGCTTTGGATTGGCTTTCTTCCTCCCTAAGTACCATTTTCCGTGTAAAATACAACTCTTTGAAAAAGGGACACGCCCTTGTGCCATAGCCATGTGACGTGATTTCCAGGCTGTGTTCGATCCGTTAAATTGCACATGACCATGTGGGCTCAATGGTCAAGCCGTGTGAATCATGAAAACCTTGGACGACACCCCCGAAGGCCATGGGCGTGTCAGATGCCCGTGTGGCAAGGTTAGGCTATGTCATCTTCTCAATTTGGTCCGTTTTGTCCCTTTTTAGCTCATTTTTGGCTCCTTTCGACTCTTGGTGCTCTCCTGAGTACAAAACATGGAATAACCGAATTAAGAGCACCAAAATCCACAAACCTAGTAATAAACATCCATAAATATGCTAAGCATTTGGGGTATAAATATGTATAATTTGGCGTTTACCAAATACTCCCACACTTACGCATTTGCTTGTCCTCAAGCAAAATTCTCATTTACTGCTAGAATTTATTCCTTTCAATCGTATAAGCATTACTGATAATGTTACAAATTATTCCTCGAAAAAGCATACAGTGAAAATTTAACTATAGGGGCACTAAAAGCCTCAAACAATCTAAATCAAATAATTTGATAATAAAATCATAGGTAATCTCCTTCCTTTAAGTAATTAACTTTAGTCCAAAATATACAAGAGACGACATCCTTACTAAAGATTCACTCAAATCACTCAAAGTGTTTAAGGTTCAAGATTAAGCACTCGATTGTCTAACATGAAAAGTTATTACCATAGGCTTGCATGAAAATCAAATCTCCACCACTTGTAAATGATATAATACACTAATCAAAAGGTCTTTGCATGGTAGTAATGGGGTTTAGGTTACAGGTATGGATACAAGCTAAGAGACAAAGGTTAGAGTCGAGATATTTTCAATATATTACCCCACTATCAAAAACTTAATTACTGAACCACAAACAAATATCTAGAACTATTTTACATGAGTTCATGAAAACTTTAGCTTGCTGAGAATTACAATATAATACTAGGATTTTTTATTTTTTTTAAGAACAAATCAAGTCGATACAATATAGAAATCATACTTCATGATTCAGTAACAAAAAATGGTGAACATAGCGAGGTAACAATATTAAATTCAATCTCAATAAAAAGGGTAAAATTCAGTAGGAGGATTTCAACAATAATGGGTTAATGGGTTAATGATGAGGGTTAATCAATGAAAAAGGGTTAGTAGGCTCAAAGGGTTTCACTAAGGATTTAATTATGTGGGAAGGCTTTTTATGGAGTAAATGGGTTAAATCATAAGTGCCTTTATCATCTCAGTATATCAAATCATACGTGTGATCTCGTTATGTATAATCGAAGCAAGTTCTAGAATAATAGTTCAATGTTGACACACTCAAACCACAAAAGAAGTGAGCAAGAAAGAAAGCTATATGCTCAAAAGGCTCAAAAATCTCATCAAAAATTTGGGTTTTTGATGTCATTCCTCTATACTTAAGATTTCAAGATAGTACCTTAATTTAGGAAAATAATCTAAAAAAAATTTTAGTTCTCAAAATATCAACTTATCATGCTCGATTCACTAATGTCCTATAATCAAATAATCATGCATAATTTCCATGCTCTAATTCATGACATACCAACAATAATTATAGATCAATCAAAATTTATTCGATCAAGATTATGAGAAAATCACTTAAGCACAAGACCAACTTCAAGGATTTGAGAATAATGCAAAAAGTTAGGTTTCATGTTCACCCCCTCCACACTTAAGATGTACATTGCCCTCAATGTACAAAGATATATTATTCAAAATAAAGAAAATCATAAGAGGAAAGGAGGTGAAACTCCCTGTTATATGGATGTGGAGCTTGATTCTGAGGATGGAGTGTTTGGGGAAAGTGGTGGCTGCCATTGTTCTTGGCTAGATGAAGAAATTGGGTCGTTGAACATGGCACTCGTGAAGTATTGTTTCCCGTTTGTTTCCTCAATTCGTAAAATATTCCTAGCAGCTTTGCTTGGAAGTCTGTAGAATCATGAAGAGCTTATTAAGAGTTGGTGTGGAAGAGAGCGTAGTGGAATTACTTGTTAGAAATACCAGAAAATGGAAAAAGTCAAATTTACTAATATAGATATGTCTTTCAAAATAAAATAATAAAATTGAAATGAAAATAAAAATCAAAAGAAAAATAAAAATGAAATAAATAAATAAATAGGAGGATTCAATGATCCTCGTCGGTGGGGCCCTCAGGTGGTGGTGCTGGAGTGGCGATGTGGAAGTGTTGGCATAGCTGCTGCATCATGGCCTACATATCGTCCATCTGTCGGTCCTGTCACCGATCTCCCTCGTGAATTATCTCGAACTGCATAGTGCAATACCGCTCGAAGTGGGCGAGTCGATCGAAAAGATGTGCCAATGAAGCAGCTGCATGAACTAGTCGTTCCCTAGGTGGCATGGTGGAAGGCTCATCATGCTGTGGGGGAACATCATCAGGGATGTCCTCAAGATCCTCCTCGTCAATGGCATGCGAGAGACGGTACTGAGGAGGATCGGTCCCACGTTTGCGCTCGGTAATCCTCATGTGTAACATAATCGTGATGCCCTATGGGGACATCTGACCTATCAGGGTAAGCACTGATGACTGGGCCGCGGTGTTGAGGAGGCCAAAGTGTCCGGCAAGGCGCGTCACGTAGGGGCCGATGGAGATCACTCCCTTCCTATACCGCTCAGTTTGATGGCGAATGGCGGAAGCAATAAAGTATACTAAGTGGATCACATGTGCATTCGCCATGCACCATAAATAGTAGGCGTCGTGGGTGTTGATGATGCTGGTGCTCTCTCTCCTCCCGATCAAGGTGAGTGCCAATATGGAATGGACATATCGTAGTGAAGAGGGGAGAGGTGAGGCCTTCGAGCAGCTGGGGTCGTAGGTGGGAGAGAGTGGTGCCAAAGCCTTCCAGCACAAGGAGGGGGAGATGTGGATATTGCGTGGTAGTGCATTCATGTCCTCCTCCTCCATAAACTCATCGGTGTAAAGTCCCAGAGCAACTTCAAAACTCTGGGACACTCATTGCACGAACTAGACCACCTAATCGGAAGTGAATGGTGCCTGGGTCATCATTGTTCATCATCACCACCTGTAAATGAAAAGTAGAGCATAATTCTAAAGTTAGCTCTAAATAAGTGGGCTCAATAATAGCGAAGAACCATTCCCATGGGTCTATGGACAGGAGGGCGCGGATGGCATCAGCGAGCTAGACTTGCTCTAAGGCAGCCCAGTCGATGCAGTAAACTGTGGTGATGGATCGTGCGCGTAATATCTGAAATAGCTCCTCCTGTGAAGCTTGCAGAAACTAAAGGAACGGGTGTCGAACTTCGGCTGTAGCACACACCGAGGAAGAACTCAGTCCCCTACATCTCTTTAAGGGTGGGACCGCGGCCTTCTTTCCTCTTGATGACGACATAATGTACCTAAAAATATATTAGCATTGATAGAATCCAAGATACATCAGTAGTTAAGCAAGAGGCCTAAAACTAGTATATGCTATTTAATGGCTTAAAAAAATTCAAATTTAGAAAATTCTAAATCAAATTCCTAACTTGTTTAAAGAAAAATAGTACAATATCTATGTAAAACATGTAGAATAATAATGTAGCAATACAAATTGGAAAAATAAAGTTGAGAAAGTGAACCAAAGGTTGCTGTATGGCGGCGCACGGGCGTGTGACGACGGGCACGGGCGTGTGATGCAGAGAGGAAGCCGTGTGGTGGGAAAAATGAAGGGTATAGAAAGGGGAAAGTGGGGATTAATACAAGGGGAATGGATTTCAAGGTGGTTTGAGGGTTAGGGAAGTGAGAATCTTGGGAATGGTGGCCAAAATAAGGATTAGGGAGTGGGGAAGAGGAGTTTTCGGCTAGAGTTTTGAAAGGGGGAAGAAGATGAATAGTGGTTTGTTTATAAAGGAGAGGGTCACAAAACCTAGGGCCACGCCCATGTACTTTAAGGGTGAGCCCATGTTTTTCGAATTTTTCAATTTAGGTTGTGCCCGACTACTGTCCCACGCCCGTGTGTCTTGGGCGTGTGTGGCACACGGCCATGTCGCATGGCTGTGCCTAGCTTTGTTCGGTTCTCCCACGCCCATGTGTTATGGTAGCACACTTGTGTATTGTTGTACACGGCTGAATGGCACGGGCGTGTCGCAAGCCTGTGTCGAAGAAACAGAATCGAGCCTTGTCCCTGGCATGCTCGTGGGCTTTTATTCCCACGCCTGTGTGTTCCTATCAGGTTCACCCACGGTCATGTTGCACAGTCGTGGGGATTTAGCACACCCCGTGTTTTGGGGAAATCATGTCCTACTTCAACACGACCGTATCACACGGCCGTGTCGCTTCCCCTGTTTGGCCACGGCTTTAGGCACACCCGTGTGCCTGACCGTGTGTGCTGGAAAACTTTGTAATTTAAAAATTAAGTTAATTGACTCGAAGTGTGAGAAAATAAAAATAATGAAATCAAAATATGTTAGTGCTCGGGTTGCCTCTCAAGAAGCGCTTATTTATAGTCTAAGCTTGACTTACCTCTACATTGAATGATCATGGTGGTTCGAGGAGTTCATACTCCTCATTCCTGTTATCAATTTTAAAATAAGGTTTTAAACGGGTGTTGTTTACCTTAAAAGTGCCGAACTTGGGATGACTCACCTCCACTGTACCGAATGGAAAAATACTAAGTACCGTATGAGCGATTTCCTCATTTGGTGTGGTTGTGACAATGTGAGGATCAACGGCATCTAGTAAGACTGTATCGCCGACCTGAAGTTGATTAGAAGAGGTATTGGGCTTGTTTTTGCGTAGTTTCGGTTTATCATGTGTTCTCAATTTGTGTTCTCGCCATTCGTCTAGCTCCTCTATCTGTAGTCTTCGTTTTTCATGGACGTCTTTGTTCTCTTCATGATAGTAGTGCACTGTCTCTATTGTCTTTGTTAGAGGAAGTTCCTGCAAGGACAATTGAATATTAGCTTTATCATCGACAGTTTTTATAGCATTATCTTGAGTATTAGAGGTTTTGACTGAGTTGCGTGCTTGGAGTGTTACTGCGTCGTCACCAGCACGAAGTGTTAACTCTCTTGTGCCTACATTAATAATGGTTCTGGCAGTTGCTAAAAATGGTCGTCCTAAAATTAGAGGTACCTCGTTATCCTCATCCATATCTAAGACAACAAAGTCTACTGGGTAAATAAATTTATCAATTTTAACGAGAACGTCTTCAATAATACCCTGAAGAAATCTAACTGTTTTGTCAGCCAATTGTATGCTCATCCTAGTCTGTTTGGGTTTACCGAGACCTAGTCGTTTAAACATTTTATATTGCATAACATTTATACTTGCCCCTAGATAAGCTAAAGCATTATTCACAGATAGACTACCAATTAAGCAAGGAATTGTAAAACTCCCTGGATCTTTCAATTTGTTAGGTAGCTCATTCTTTAGAATAGCCGAGCAGACTGCATTGAGTTCCACATGTGATGTAGCGTCTATTGTTCAGAAGTTCCTTTAAGAATTTTGCTGAGTTGGGCATCTGCGAAAGAACTTCAATAAAGGGTAAGTTAATATATAATTTCTTTAAGAGTTTGACAAACTTACCGAATTTTTCTTCTGTTCTGTCTTTCGTCATCGCTTTAGGATATGGCACACGAGGTTCATGATTTGTACTTACCTGTTTGAGATCATTATTGTTTACCTCTTCTTGTCCTTTGTTCATCGCATTGTCTTGTTGTAATTCTGGCTCAAGTGTAATGAATCCTTCCTTATCTTGGTCACTAATTGCATTGAGGTGTTCCCTTGGATTGGGTTCAGTATTACTTGGTAGGCTACGTTGTGGTCATTTAGAGATTAGTTTGGACAGCTGGCCTATCTGAGTTTCGAGTCCTTGGATTCATGCTTGTTGATTCTTAAGTGCTGTCTCGGTATTTTAGAAATAGGTTTTTGACACCGAGATGAATTTAGAAAGCATCTCTTCAAGGTTTGGTTTCTTCTCTTGTTGATAGGGTGGCTATTGAAAACCCTGAGGATTTTGTGGTTTTTGATTCCCTTGACCACCCCAGGAGAAATTGGGGTGGTTCCTCCAACCTGCATTATAAGTATTACTGTATGGGTTATTTTCAGATCTAAAGTTATTGTTATCCATATAGTTGACTTGTTCCTCTTCGGTTGTGGGATTGAAGGATTGATATTCTGTATGCACACCTCCCTCGCTTGAGTCACACCTCATTACTGGATGTACCTGCGTAGAACCAAGAAAACTATCAATCTTTTTATTGAGAAGTTCTACCTGATTTGACAGCATAGTAACTGAGTCGACGTTATAAACACCAGCTGTTTTTGTTGGCTTAGTCCTTATAACTTGCCACTTATAGTTATTCAGTGACATTTCTTCAATGAATTCATAAGCCTCATCAGGTGTTTTGTTGTTGATGGTTCCGCCAGCAGCTGCGTCAACCATTTGCCGAGTCGAGGGATTCAGACCATTGTGGAATGTTTGTACTTGAAGCCAAAGTGGAAACCCATGGTGAGGGCACCTTCTCAGTAAGTCCTTGTATCTCTCCCATGCATCGTAAAGTGTTTCTAAATCCATCTGCACAAAAGGAAGAGATATCATTACGCAATTTAGCCGTTTTAGCCGGCGAAAAATATTTTAGTAAAAAATTCTCGGTCATTTGTTCCCAAGTAGTGATAGACCCTCGTGGTAACGAGTTCAACCACTGTTTAGCTTTGTTTTTTAGTGAAAAGGGAAATAACCGAAGAGGAATGGCATCATCAGGAACGCAATTGATTCTAAATGTATCGCAAAATTCCAGGAAATTTGCTAAGTGAGCGTTGGGATCTTCATCCTGCAAACCATCAAACTGAACAAACTAATGTATCATCTAAATAGTGTTAGGTTTTAATTCAAAAGTATTTGCAGCTACAGTAGGTCTAACTATGCTAGATTCAGTTCCTGTTAAAGAAGGTTTAGCATAATCATACATAGTACGTGGAGCAGGATTTTGATTAGCCGCAATTGCAGGAGGTAGCTAATTGCCTTGGTTTTCATCCATCTCGTTGGTTGGGGTTTGAGTATCGTCTTCTCGCTCGTTCTCTGTGTATCGTAAACTACGCCTTATTTCTCTTTGATTTTTTCAAATTGTACGATCGATTTCTTCGTAAAAAAGTATTGGTTCTGATGGGTTTCTTCTAGTCATAAACTTTAAAAACTTGCCAAGAGAGAGAAAAAGTAAATTAATAAATAATAAAATAAAATTGCAAGAAAAATAAATTGCTAAAGTAATAAAAATTTAGTGTTCCTAATATTTCAATTCCCCGGCAACGGCTCCAAACACTTGATCGCGTGATTCGTAACAAGTAATAAATATTTATAATGAAGATCAAACCTAGACTAACTATTATCACGACGAAAAGACAAGCGCACCTATTGAACAATAGTATAGTAATGGCAAGACCGGGATATTGTACCCAAGGGAACCAAAAGTACTAGTAATAACTCTCTTTTTATTTTCTAACCTAGAAATAAAAGGGTTTGTTTATTAAACTAATTAACTAATTTAATTAAAGCAAAGAGAAAATTTGGAAAAAGACTTGAAGAGAAGCAATTGATAAAGACGACACCCAGGGAGGACACTACCTAGATTTCACTTGTTATCTGACTCTGAACCGGAGGATTTATTCACTTGACTTGTTCCGTTGAGATCCCTAGGTTAACTTATTATCCCTATTCAAGACTAATAACGTCTAATCCCTAGATTGAATAACCGAGACTTTCTCTAATTAACACTCTAGGGTTGCATTAACTTGATCTATGGATCCCCTTATTAGGTTTCACCCTAATCCGGAAAAATCTCGTAACCCTATTTTTAGGCATTCGATCAACTCCACTTAATTATGCCAAATCTACTATTAGGCAAGGTCTATTCCCCCTCTGCATAAGTACATCAAATCATGAATTAATACCCGGAATATTAACTCAAGCATTAAGAACACATAATTAAGAACAAATCAAGTATTTATCATACAGTTCAGATAATAATAACAAGATCCATCATAGGTTTTATCCCCTTTAGGTATCTAAGGGGTTTAGTTCATAATAAAATAAGAGTACCTCTCAAGAGTATGAAAATAACAAAACATAAAAAAACTCTAAAACCCCTAAAGGAATTCTGAGAGAGATCTTCAGTCTTGGAGTAGCTCTGACTTTTGAGATGGATCGTTTGGCTTCCTTCAAGTAATTCTTGGCATGTGGTTCTGTATTCCAGAAAAGTTCTGGAAAGAGCGACCCCCTTCTAAGTTACACTTAGGGTGTTTATATAGGCTTTGGATTGGCTTTCTTCCTCCCTAAGTACCCTTTTCCGTGTAAAATACAACTCTTTGAAAAAGGGACACGCCCTTGTGCCACGGTCGTGTGACGTGATTACCAGCCGTGTTCGATCCGTTAAATTACACACGGCCGTGTGGGCTCAATGGCCAGGTTGTGTGAATCATGAAAACCTTGGTTGACACCCCCGAAGGCCACGGACATGTGAGATGCCCGTGTGGTAAGGCTTAGGCTGTGTCATCTTCTCGATTTGGTCTATTTTGTCCCTTTTTAGCTTGTTTTTTGCTCCTTTCGACTCTTGGTGCTCTCCTGAGTACAAAACATGAAATAACCAGATTAAGAGCACCAAAATCCACAAATCTAGTAATAAACATCCATAAATATGCTAAGTATTTGGGGTATAGATATTTATAATTTGGCGTTTATCATTTCCCTTCATGAAGTCTTTCTTAAGTTCTACGAAGTTTGCCCTAGCAACATTGTCAATTGTTGCTTTGTTGAGCCATTTTTCTGTACCTCTATTGTCTTCTTCAATCTGAAGTCTGATAGTTAAATCTTCTACTAACATTTCCTTTCTTTTGTGCATTAGGTAATTCTTGATGTCATTCAGAGCAAGAGGCAGCTTCTCAATAATGACTTCCACTTCAAAGGATTCACTTATCATCATCCCTTCAACAAGAATTCTGTGAATGATCAGTTGAAGTTCCTGAACTTGATTCAAAACTATTTTAGAATCAATAATTACAAATTTCAAGAATTTAGCAACTAAAATTTTTTTAGTTCCAGCATCTTTGACTTTGTATTTATGGTCCAATGATGTCCATAATTCCTTAGCTGTTTTCTTAACACTATACACTTTGTATAGTGCGTCTGAGAATCCATTCAGGATGTAGTTTCCATATAGGAAATCAAAATGTTTCAAAGCTTCAACAGCAGTGAAAGTGGTAACTTTATCTACCTCGCCCTCTTTAACAGTAGGAGGGTCATCTTTCAAAAATTTGGCCAAGTTCAACATGGTCAAATAAAATAACATTTTCTGTTGCCAAGTCTTGAAATTTTGTCTCGAGAAATTTGCGAGTTTCTCGCTATGGCTTATAGCAACTACCATCAACAACATTAAGTTTTGGATCGAAGATTGCATTTGAACCAAAGCATCAGATTGTTCATTGATTGAATTGATGGGAGTCTTTATTTTTCTATTAAGAAACAAAACTAGAATTAGAAAACTTATTAACTTTTGTTAGATGGTAGGAATCTAATAAAACCTGAAATAAAAGTTTATACAATCTAAAAAAAATACAATAAAAAAATGCACCAGGTAGGTAAATGTAACACCCCAAGGTTTTAATGGTTATGGTGGTTAGGTTTTGTCGTTAGCGTGTTGTTTCAGTGGTTAGAGGCTCTAGTCATGTGCAAGGATCATGGGTTCGAGTCTCAATTCAATCATTTTGTTTCTAAGCTTATCTGATTTAAAATAAAATATTCTTTGTTGTCGAAACAAATTTGAAGTTTATTTTTAAATGAGTTTGTTAAGAAAATATAATAATAATAAATCAAGTGGTTAATTTTGAATGATTATGTCTTTTGGGTTAGTTTTGAAATAAATAAATTAAGTATTGAAATTATTTTGTACTTATCCATCCTTTTTTTTAAATTTAGTTCCATTTTATTTTAGCTACAAAACTAAAAAGAAAAAAAACCACATTCCCTTTATAATTTTTCCTAAGCCACGCCGCAAAACCCCCCAATTCCAAAATTTAATTTTCTTGATTTCATCTTTTTCGTCTGTTCTTTTAATTTTGCTTGGGGGAAATTCTTTAAACGTTGGGCTATTAATTTTTGAAGCAGTGGTGTGATTCTTGAATATAAATCCAAGGGTAAGTGTTTAAGTTCAGTTTGTTATGCGTTTGTTTTTCTAGAGGTGTTGGTTGTTGTATCGTGTTACATCAGATTAATGACATTGTATAAATTCTATTACTTGTTAGGAGTACTACAAGAGGCAGTGGACGACCCTTCAACAATTGAGAATTTGCATAATGGATGCTCGTTCATCGGTAAGTGTGTGTGGTAGTGTTATAAAGGGTTATTTGGTTTGATTGGGGTCGTTATTAGTTTTGTTCACGAATCGTCATTAAAATTGGTTATGTTAATCATCAATGTAGGTTCTGGGACTACTCACGTTGAATCCGCATAAGGAAATCGTCAAGCGTGTAACAAGAAACCCGAAAAATAGCGAACAACAAAAGTAAAAATTGGGGCCTGTTGACGCCACACGACTGTGTGGTAGGTCGTGTAAAACACATGACTGTGCGTATAACACCCTAAACTCGGCCTAGAAGTTTAAACCGAATCTTGAATGTTACAATGATCACAGAAGTGATCGTAGGTAAATTTTTACAAAACAATTAACATGTCGAATCGTAAAATTTAATCGTTTAAAATCCAATCAATAAAATTTCAGTATTTAAGCAGAATAAAAACAACTAAAACATAAATCAGAATTTGTACCACAGTTTTATAAAGCTTTACATTTCGAAACTGAAAATAGAGTAGAAACTGAAAACACAAACTAATAGTTTATCTCCCATTGAGACTGTCTGAGACCTCTGCATACCAACTCCAGCGTCAGAATTCAAAAATGTATCTAAAAAGGAAACACTAAGAGGGGGTGAGCTACACGAGCTCAATGTGAGACCGAAATAAGACTAAAAACATATTTTTAGAATTTAGACTAGTACTGCATCAGATTATAGATAATCAATGCGTCAAAAAGAGACTTGAAGTAACATCCCAATAGAACAGAAATTGCACTCACATTAATTCAAAAACAAATAGATGGAATACAGTCAAACAGTCAGGCACCCAGAACATACACATAGACATAGATGAAATGCAATCAAATAGAACCCACCCATCCAACCAACACACCTCTCCGTCCCCAGATCACACCCTATAAGAGCTGTTTAAGCTCATCCAACCGAAAGACACCACATAGGACCTCAAGGCCCATCCAACCCTACACACCACATATGTGGACTAAGCCACTCAGATAACAATATGTCAGCAAAGCTGGTGTATGTGTTGTACTATGTAATGCAGTAATTCGCTGCACAAAAAAGTT